>NC_054706.1:57978383-57988782 GCF_016097555.1 Gigantopelta aegis
AAACGTCATTTTCAAAAATATAAAAAATAATTTAAACAGCGTCATATTTGACATATTTAAAAAATAACAACAACCAAAGAGATACATAACAATAAAAACAAATTGTATTATTTATTAGAATGTTATGTATTCAATAAAAGTATAAATCAATCCACATAAGTGGCAGAAATTTTCTACTTCCTTTTTAAGCATAGCCCTACTTTATGGCTTGTCTAGTTTACAAAACATGATAAATATATTCATCAGTGTAAATAAAGTTACTATACCTAGTACAACAATTAACAGCATTATCACACGCACACGCACATGCACGCACGCACGCACACACACACACAAACCAAACATCAAATATCATAACCAAAAAAACCCTAAAAGCCTCACTTTATTAGCAAATAGTGTAGTACAATTTCACTCCCACCTACAGATTAGTAATACAGTGACAAACTTGGGACCAATGGTATTTTTTATGTAGGTACATTGCCACATTTGCACTATTTCATCAGTGGGATCGAACTAATTTGTGGTTAACTGAATCGGGGACGAAACGTCTGGTACCCACATTAAGACTGGCTATCGTTCTGCATTGCGCTTACTTTACTATTAGAGTAGCACTTTTCGCGGCAAAATCTAACAATTGTTTGTAAATATTTACATTTTTCATAGTTTAACTTACTTGAATAAAACATGATCGGTAGGTATATTAATTAATTAATATTAATGTCATGAATGTGTCACAGATTACTGGTAGCCAAATAGTATTTAGTAAAATGTTGCACATGAAAGCATACGAAAAGAACTTAAGAAGAGAATTGTGGATCCGTTTCTTTTGTTTTCTTTCGATCGCAAGTGTTCTGTTATATGTTCAGGTTTTTACACACCGTGGCGAAGTTGCATGCATCGCCATAGAACCGATGTCTATCCCGTAGTAGCCAAAAACATTTTCATTGGTCGGCTGTAGACAAATACAGCCAATAGACAAACGTCTTAGTGATAGCACGAAACAGTCGATAATACCAAGTTCAGGTTGCAATGGAGAACGCAGAATGATAAACTCTGTTTAATAAACTCGGGATTTAAAAATATAGAAAATTTAAAATATATTCAGAAATGGTTGCTTCCAAAAATAATAATGATAGCGAATTTGGAAAAACTTCCGGATATTTGGCATTAATTCCGGAATTCCGGATATGGGTTAAAAATTCCGGATTTTGCGGAAATTTCCGGAAAGTTGGTCGCCCTGAATTTTTCACACACACACAAAAAACGAAATAATAAATACCTTATTAAGTGGGTGATGCATGTTTTCATTGATTCTAAAGTCACTGTACACAACAGGGGCGACCGGCCTCGGTGGCGTCGTGGCAGGCCATCGGTCTACAGGCTGGTATGTACTGGGTTCGGATCCCAGTCGAGGCATGGGATTTTTAATCCAGATACCGACTCCAAACCCTGAGTGAGTGCTCCGCAAGGCTCAATGGGTAGGTGTAAACCACTTGCACCGACCAGTGATCCATAACTGGTTCAACAAAGGCCATGGTTTGTGCTATCCTGCCTGTGGGAAGCGCAAATAAAAGATCCCTTGCTGCCTGTCGTAAAAAGAGTAGCCTATGTGGCGACAGCGGGTTTCCTCTAAAAACAGTGTCAGAATGACCATATGTTTGACGTCCAATAGCCGATGGTAAGATAAAAAATCAATGTGCTCTAGTGGCGTCGTTAAATAAAACAAACTTTACTTTTACAATAGGGGCGGGACGTAGCCCAGCGGTACAGCGCTCGCTTCATGCGCGGTCGGTTTGGGATCAATCCCCGTCAGTGGGTCCATTCCGCTATTTCTCGCTCCGGCCAGTGCACCAGAACTGGTACATCAAAGGCCGTGGTATGTGCTATCCTGTCTATGGGATGGTGCATGTGAAATATCCCTTGCTGCTAATCGAAAAGAGTAGCCCATGAAGTGGCAACAGCGGGTTTTTCTCTCAATATATGTGCGGTCCTTAACCATGTCTGACGCCTATAATCGTCAATAAAATGTGTTGAGTGCGTCGTTAAATAAGCGATGCACTCTGATAGCAACTATGGGCGGAACGCAGCCCAGTGGTAAAGCATATGTTTGATGTGCGGTCTGTCTGGGATCGATCCCCGTCGATGGACCCATTTGGGGGTTTTCTCGCTCCAGTCAGTGCATCACGACTGGTATATCAAAGGTCGTGATATGTGTTATCCTGTCTGTGGGATGGCGCATACAAAAGATCCCTTGCTACTAATGAAAAAAATGTAAAGGGTTTCCTCTCTAAGACTATATGACAAATTTCCAACTGTTTGATATCCGATAGCCAATGATTAATGAATCAGTGTGCTCTAGTGGTGTCGTTAAACCAAAAAATCCTGATTACAACTAGTGGCGGAACTAGCTTAGTCCGTAGACCGCTCATTCGAGGTGATTGCGTCGTACGATCGAATCACCTTAGTTGATCCATTATCTGATTACTCCCCCCCCCCCCCCCTCCTCCCCCGCTATCTCAGCCAGTGCACCACGATTGCTATATCATAGGCCGAGTCTGAGAAAGTGCACATAAAAAATCCTTTGCTACTAATGTGAAAAACAATGTAGCTGGTTTCCTCTCTACGACTGTGCCAGAATTACCAAGTGTTGACATAGCCAGTGATTAATAAACCAATGTGCTCTACTGGTGTCGCTAAACTATTTTGTTTAAAACTGGTTATAACTGCACAACAATGACTTGATTTTGTCGTTTTGCTTCAACAGAACAGATAATGTATCACGTGCTCAACAGAACAGATAATGTATCACGTGCTCTGTATATCAGAATTGTATCCAAACCCCTAATATATTCATTTGTGTCTCTGAAATTTGTTTTATTGCTTGACTTTCCCTACGTATATAATTATTGACAGCAGCCAGAGTCGTGGCTAACATATATTCACAGTGGAGTACTGGTCAGGATGGAGATTCACAAATCCTTTATAGAATCCGCATGCTATGTCATCACCAGTTATCACAAATAACTATCACAGCAGAAATGTTCTGGCTATGAACTCAAATAAAGACAACTAACAAAAACAACCACAACGCCCCCCCCCCCCCCCCCCCCCTCCCACCCCCAACAAAAAAAAATAATAATAATAATAACAAAACAAAAACAAAAAATAATAATAATAAACACCAAAAAAACACCTCAAAATCCCCCCAAAACAACAACACAACACGAATTAAACATCATAATTTTAATTGCATAATTTGGCCACGGCTTAAGGTTTAAAGTGCCTGATCAACATACACATGTATTAGGTCCTTGGGCAATTCAAGTAACTTCAAGATTAGTTATTCGTTACGATACTTCCAATTTTGAATTCAAAGGTCTCCAATTTACTTTCCGCTCACAATTTCATTTCAACTGATTTTCGTGCTAATGAAGGTTCACGAACGCTGTCCTGGGCGCACATCTCAGCTATCTGGGATGTCTGTCTAGGACAGTAGGTTAGTAGTTAGTGGTTACTGGTCAGTGAGAGAGAAGACGGTGTAGTGCTCTGACACACTGAGTCGTTAAAACTCGCTCTATGAGGGAGCCGGTACCGGGCTGTGAACTCAGTACCTATCAACATTGTGTCCGATGGCTTAACTACGACACCACCGAGGCCGGTCGCTCATAATGACATCTCTGAAACAAAGGTCAGATATGGGGAGATAATTATGTACAAAGGCATTAAAGGGACATTCCTGAGTTTGCTGCATTGTAAGATGTTTCCGACTAATACAATATTTCTACGATTAAACTAACATATTAAATATATGTTCTTGTTTAGAATATTAGTATTTGTATATTCAATGTGTTTCTGGTCGTCTTAATATTTGTAAGAAGCCCAAACTGGATTATGTTTTAAAATAATTTCGTACGTACGAAAACAAAAATTTGTTTAGGAAATAAAATGAAATTTAATCTAGTACAAATATTAGAACGATCAGAAACATGTTTAATCTACAGCCACTAATATTTTATGCAGAACAATATATCTGATATGTGATTACAATCGTTAAACAGTATCTTAAACATTGCAGCAAACTCAGGAATGTCCCTTTAAATCATAATTTATATACCAAAGAACTCGACTTAATTAGACCCAAATTAATGGTTCATTTGATCGACAGCTATTAAAACCCATTACAAGAAACAGCTGCTGTACTGGTTAAGATATAGCTTGTAAACCGATATATGTTTTAAAAATGAAAGGTTATAGCAGGATATCATTCAGATGTGGACTGTGTAAAACCTGCATCCAACACGCTTCCCGAATGTATGAGACATGCTAATCACATTCTAGAGTTGGGGTGGGGCTACGCACACTAGTAACTGAGTGCTCACGGGATCGATTTGGTTCCCCCTTTTCAATATGTACCTCGTGGCTAATATCAAAAATCGTGGAAGGTGCTAAAATGTTTATTAGAAAGTGCTTAAAAGAAATTCATTCCAACCATTTATTTAATATAGTCTTATTTTGGCAATATGTTTCTTCTTTCATTCTTCATGACAAGTTCCGCCATTACACATGATAACTGTAGTTTATAATTATCCTATCTCTGTCAAATCAACCCAACAGCCGTTGTATTTTTCGTGCTGGGGTGTCGTCAAACATCTATTCTATTCTATTTCGTCAAATCATACAAGTTGCAAATGACTAACATCATGTTTTCTTGTTATGTTTGTAATACATTTAATTTCATTTCTGGTTTACTGCTACATTGGATATGATAAAGCGATCCGGCCTAGAGGGCTAGTTTATGATGATGCTTTCTAGATGAGCGATTCACAAATAATCGCAAAAATAATTCGCAACTCGAGTAACGGCACCGCAGAATACCTTCAGTTTATACTTATTTTCGTTGCTCCTATCCAATTAAGTTTCAAGCACGCTGTCCTGGGCACACACATCAGCTATCTGGGTTGTCTGTCACGGACAGCAGATTAGTTGTTTGTTGTTAGTGAGAGAAAAGAGGGGATTCAAGTTCAAGTTCAATTTGTCAGCATAATACAATGTACAACAAAATAATAAATATATACAGGATATGTACAGGATTATGGTGGAGAGTTATTTAGTAAACAACAACAATAACAACAACAACAACAACAACAATAATAATAATAATAATAATAAAGGTTCTACTGACTTATATTATTTAATACATATGCCATTATTAAATGTACTGAGAGATACGTGTATTATTGATTTAATATACATGTAATCGAATAGTACTATACTGAATAAATAGAAGTAATATTAATATTAATCAATTTACTGATCTCTAACGGCATTTGCTCTAAATAAATATTTTCCGAGATTATTAAGTTCTTTAGCATTGTCAGACGCTAATAGCTGGGTAAGTTTGAAAACGCTTGGACGTCTATGGTAATATGTTTTAATAAATTTCATTCTTCAATCATAATATGGTGGGCACTGGAGGATAAAATAATACTCGTCTTCTATTTCATTTTTGTCACACAGTGTACTTTTTCTCTTTGATCTTTCAATATTTCTATACCTGCCAAATTCTGTAATTAATTTATGTGCACATATTCTGATTTTAATTATTTCTTTTAAATGACGAACGTCCAATGTTTTTTTAAGGATAATCTTGTAATATGAAATTATTTAACAAGTGTTTGTATAGACTTCCCTTTGGAGTTAACATTATTCTACTGTAACATTGTTGCTTGAATATGTCACTTATCCTTTCTCTAATTACATTGTAAACATTGTTATCAAAATGTGCTAAGTTCCATATATAATTTAAACTAGTTCGTTTAGTTCCTGTTTTACCTTCATTAACCAGTCATCTTCATACTAAACCATTGCCTCATATATAGCTCTAAATATACTGTTATTAGTGTTACGCAGCTTTATCCAATATTTAAATATCCGTAATTTTCTTATAATTTGCAGTGGGAATTGTCCTGGTTCACTATAAACAAAATTATTACAAGTTTTTTTTTTTTTTACCCCTAATAGTCGTTTATAGAACTGTATATGAATTTGTTCAATGTCTTGGCCAGGGTGAAACCCCCCACTTCCGATCCGTGTAGTAGAGGGTGAAGTGGTCTTACACCTACCCACTGAGTCGTTAAAACTCGCTCTGGGAGCCTATTCCGGGTTGCGAACCCAGTACCTACCAGCCTTATGTCCGATGGCTTAACCACGACGCCACCGAGGCCGGTGTTGATATTACAAAGCTGACTACAGAACAGCTAGACTGGGGTAATTAGGTTTATAGGGTAATTAAATTGTGGCATCGTATGTTTAAGGTCGTTAAATGCTAATTTAATAAAGAAATATAACAAGATATGCCAAGGCTTTTGAAATCAATTAAGCCAAAGGTCAACCTGTCATTGTTATAATCGGTAGAACAGAATAAAACATCTACTGAATATATATATACTATCGGGGAAATGTTCTTATACACCAAATAAAATGGTCTCAAACTATCCGTAAAACTTGTAAATGGTTGAAATGTGTGACTGGTTTACGAATCACTAATATATTATTTTTGAAAACTCTATACTTTTTCTATCAGTACCGTTAAATATATATACTTTGTGCAATACATGCAAAGAAGGTTTTTTCGTGAGCATATATGAATATAAAGAACACGTTATATTCAATTTAGTTGTACTTCAATGGTAGAATACTTGCCTGAACTCGTTTTTACCCACTCCAACCTCGACCAAATGTAGAAATAATAATATGGTTGGCACCAAACAGCCATTCATGCAGCTTAAAATGCGCTTAGGTATCGTTAAACAAGCTTTCCTTTCCACGCTATATTCATCTTAAACATTTAATTTCAACTTATTTTCGGGATTGTATCCAATTACGGTTCAAGAACAGTCCTGGGCACACACCTCAGCTATCTTGGCTGTCTGTCCAGGATAGAGAGCTAGTGGTTAGTTGCTAGCGAGCGAGAAGAGGATGTATTGGTTTTACACCTACACATTGGGTCGTTAGAATTCACTCTGGGTGGGACCCGGTACTGGGCTGCGAACCCAGTACCTGCCAGCATTATGCCACGACACACCGGCCTGGTCTACAGGCTGGTAGGTACTGGGTTCGGATCCCAGTCGAGGCATGGGATTTTTAATCCAGATACCGACTCCAAACCCTGCGTGAGTGCTCCGCAAGGCTCAATGGGTAGGTGTAAACCACTTGCACCGACCGGTGATCCATAACTGTTTCAACAAAGGCCATGGTTTGTGCTATCCTGCCTGTGGAAAGCACAAATAAAAGATCCCTTGCTGCTAATCGGAAAGAGTAGCCCATGAAGTGGCGACAGCGGGTTTCCTCTAAAAAAAACAGTGACAGAATAACAATATGTTTGACGTCCAGCAGCCGATGATAAGATAAACAAATCAATGTGCTCTAGTGGCGTGGTTAAATAAAACAAACATTACTGGCTTTTTAACCACGACACCACCGAGGCTTATTGAGAGGGACGTCGGTGTAGTAAGTAGTCTTATGCCTCACCACCATGCTGTGCACAAAAGTATACTTACATTCGATAGCTTACTGGGATTTACTCTAAACCTAAACTAGTTTGGTTTTTATCTTATCTTATATTTTTTTATTTTTTTATTTTTTATTTATTTTTATTTATTTATTTATTTATTTATTTATTTATTGTTTTTTGTTAATTTTAATGAGATTGTGTGTGTGCGTGTGCGTGCGTGCGTGTGCGTGTGTGAGTGTGTGTTTGATTATTTGATTTTCTTCTCTTGTTTGTTTTGTTCGTCAACATATTGACTAATTTTGTAATTAAAAGAGCGGAAAAATCGTTATTTCTTTTGTTTCATTGGTGCGCCCTGGACACTGCAAATACATATACGTTCGTGTTGATATATTTGTGTTCTGAAAAGCCCAAGTATTTTAAAATGCGTGTACAGGGCTGGTAGCTAAAAATTGTTTTACTATTTATTGATATTGAAGTTTTACGTATATAATATCCCTGAATTGGCTGCCTAGTGTCTTCCATGCTCGATCATTCCAAGAACTCATCCCCCCCCCCAAAAAAAAAAAATAAAAAAAAATAATAATAAATAAATAAATAAATAAAAAAATAATAATAAAAAGTCCTAGCTACGGCACAGAGCCCCGTTCCACGAATGGATCTTAGCCCTAAGATTACCTTAAATGCACAGCTACCCTAAGTACTTAAGTTGATCTTAGGGCTAACATCGCTTCGTGGAACGGGGCCCTGGTGTACATCAATAAATCCATAGTTATGCCATTGTAATTCAATTTAACGTTCTTAAAACTACTGCACATGTGTCATTCCAAGGACATCTGCAGCCCACGTACAAACTTAATGATACAATTTTTAAAATACCACAAAAAGTTAAACAACATATTATGTCCACACATTACGCCCTCCGATGTGCCATAAATCAACGGAGAGAACAAGTATTGTGGTTTTAATCAACAACTAAAAGGTGTCTACCATAATTATTACGGTTAATGAGATACAGTATTATACAGACCGTGAGACACCCACGGCCGCAATATTATAGGCTGTAGTCGACTTGAAGCGGCAGATGTATGTTAAATAACAAGACCTGTCGCTATCATTCTGGTGTAGTTGCCCACTTGAAAATAAGTGAGGTTGACAAAGGAAGTGGATTTTGGAAATTTAACAACGCATTGTTAAGAGATAAAGAAAATGTAAAAGTTATTAAAAATACAATTGAAAATGTGAAAACGCAATACGCAGTTCCTGTCTATTTAAGAAAAAGTATAAGGACAATACCCAATGAAGCGATACAATTCGTAATAATGACCAACCTTTTTAATGAAACTTTATTAATGGAAATAAGAGGCAAAACGATTTCATATTCTGCTTATAGAAAAAAGAAACAAAATGAATTAGAAAAAACAAATATTTGACGAAATTAGAATATTAGAATGCAACGAAGAAATGACTAATATAAATATAATAGAAGGAAAACAAACTACAACTAGAGAAATTAAGAGAAGAAAAATTAAAGGGGCATTATATAAGATCAAGAGCGAAATGGGAGAAAAGCCAACGAAATACTTCTGCAATATGGAATCAAGAAATTATTACAGCAAGTTAATATCAAGACTAGAGTTAGAAAATGGTGAAGAAATAACAAATCAGAAACAAATTCTTTTAGAAACCTAAACATTTTATATAAAAAAACTGTACTCTGCGCCCTCAAGTGAAGTAAGTGACGAGATTATAGATAAATTAAATGGACTTAATTATAATAAGCTAACTAACGAGGAAGGAAATGCACTGGAAGGAGAAATAAAATATTCAGAAGTGCTATCATTTTTTAAAAATATGAAAAATGAAAAAACCCTTGGGTCTGATGGATTCACTGCTGAATTCTTCAAGTTCTTTTGGATTGATTTAGATTATTTTATCAATAAATTATAGTTATATTGTCAAAGAAATGTCTGAAGTCTAAAAGCTGGGTATCATTACCTGTATTCCCAAACCAAATAAACCAAAACAGGTTTTTTTTAAAGATGGAGGCATTTAATATTGCTTAACTGTACTTATAAACTAGATTCAGGCTGTATTGCCAATATAATAAAAACAGTGCTAGATAAAATAATTAGTAACGATCAAACTGGTTTCATTAAAGGTAGATATATTATTGGTGAAAACATTCGATTAATATATGATATCATGCACTACACGGACGTTCACGATATACCAGGCCTCCTGCTTTTGGTGGATTTTGAAAAAGCTTTCGACTCTGTATCATGGATATGTATTGAAAAATCATTAGACATTTTTAATTTCAAAGCCTTAATTAAAAACTGGATCAAAACTCTATATAATAATTCAATGTCGAGGGTGATTCAAAATGTCTTTCTGTCAGAAACATTTAAATTAGAAAGAGGATGTAGGCAAGGTGATCCACTTTCTCCTTATATTTGTATTATTTGCGCTGAAATTCTAGCTATATTAATAAAAAATAACGAAAATAAAAATGGGATAACCATCGATGGTGAACAATATTTAATATTCCAATACGCAGACGATACAACTTTTATATTGGACGGAACTCCTGGATCTCTGTTTAATACTTTAACAATATTAGAATATTATGCCACAGTATCTGGATTAAAAATAAATTATACAAAATCAAAAAGCATTTGGATAGGCAGTAAAAAACCCTCAAAGATGTTTATCCCATCCAAGATGGAAATTGGAATGGAATACAACAGAATTTAAGATGCTCGGAATAACGTTTAAAATAAATTTACAATTAATTGTTAAAGCGAACTACCCCACAAACATTAATGATATTAAACTATTAATAAAACTATGGTCTAAGGACGTTAACTGTCTTAGGAAGAATAACCG
>NC_054706.1:57988982-58051482 GCF_016097555.1 Gigantopelta aegis
ACGCTCGTAACGCGCTGCGCCAGCGCCACGACAAAATCACGCACTTGGAAACGACCTTAAGTGTTACTGTTGGCGACATTGTTATTTTCACCAGGTCACGGTGGTGTTGTGGTTAAGCCATCGGACTTAAGTCTGGTAGGTACAGAGTTCGCAGCCCGGTACCGGCTCCCACCAAGAGCGAATCAAAGGGTAGGTGTAATACAACTATACCCTCTTCTCTCTCAGTGACCACTAACCACTACCAAATAATCCACTGTCATGGACAGACAGTCCATGTAGCTGAGGTGTGTTCCCAGGACAGCGTACTTGAACGTTAATTAAATATACGCACAAAAATAAGTTGAAATGAAATGCTATTTTCAGATAACAAAAAAACAAAAACACAAAAAAAAAACTACAACCCCCCCCCCCCTCCTAAAAAGAAACAAACAAACACCCCAACATAATCCTAGCAATATTGATGAAATTGATAAATATTTAATCAGATACAATAAAACAAAGACCACGGTAAGGACCACCGAGGCACACAAACTCGCAATTTGTTACGACGTCTTCGTGTACCGGGATACACAAGTTGAGATGTCGGTGATGTGATGATGGATGGTCCAATGAAGCACGTATGTGTACTGGGACGATCTGGTTTACTGCTTCATTGGATGTGATATAGCGATCCGGCCTGGACGGCTAGTTTATGATGCTATTTTACAAATGAACGATTCAGAAATAATCCATTTTACAACTCGAGTAACAGAACCGCAAAATACCTTCACTTTATACTTATTTTCGTTGCTCCAACTGAGGTGCAAGAATGCTGTCCTGGGCACATACCTTTGCTATCTGGGCTTCCTATCCAGGCCAGTAGGTTACTTTATGTTTATTTTTTTTATTAAAAACTCCAGAAACATTTAACACGGAGACAAAGACATGTTTTGTTTCTGTACATTACAAACATGGATGATGATGAGATGAATGGTGAAGCCGCAGTATTTCCATTTCGGTATGGGACTACTTGACAGGGTCATGCTCCACGCTTGCTGTCAGCTGAGCTATCGCGGTATCAGCAAAGTCCTACGTACACGGAACCTGCAGTGTAAAGTTTGTTTTATTTAACGACGCCACTAGAGCACATTGATTTTTTATCTTATCATCGGCTATTGGACGTCAAACATATGGTCATTTTGACACTGTTTTTTAAAGAGGAAACCCGCTGTCGCCACATAGGCTACTCTTTTTTCGACAGGCAGCAAGGGATCTTTTATTTGCGCTTCCCACAGGCAGGATAGCACAAACCATGGCCTTTGTTGAACCAGTTATGGATCACTGGTCGGTGCAAGTGGTTTACACCTACCCATTGAGCCTTGCGGAGCACTCACTCAGGGTTTGGAGTCGGTATCTGGATTAAAAATCCCATGCCTCGACTGGGATCCGAACCCAGTACCTACCAGCCTGTAGACCGATGGCCTGCCACGACGCCACCGAGGCCGGTGAACCTGCAGTGTATGCAGTAGGTTAGTGGTTAGTTGGTATTCATGGTTAATGAGAGAGAAGTCAGTATAGTGACCTTCCACCTACCCACTGAGTCGATACACCCACTCTGCATGGAAGTCGATACCGGGCTGCGAACCCAGTACCTACCAACCTTATATCCGATAGTTTAATCACTAAACCATCGTGGCCGGTGGATGTGATAAAAATGTCCAGCCCATACGTGCAATTTATGATGCTGCTTTTTAGATGAGCGATTCAGAAATAATAAATTTCGCAAACCAAGTAACAGCACCGCAAAATACTTTCACCTTTTACTTATTTTCTGGGTTACATCCAATTAAAGGTCAAATAAGCTGCCTTGGGCATACACCTTAGCTTTCTGGGCTGCTCTCCAGGACAGTGGGTAAATTGTTAGTTGTTAGTGGCTATTGACAGAGAAGAGGTTGTAGGCGGTGTTACACCTATCTATTGAGTCGTTAAAACTCGCTCTGGGTGGGAGCCGGTACCGGGCTGCGAACTCTGTATCTACCAGCATTATGTCCGATGGCTTAACCACTATATCAACGTGGCCGGTGGGTGAGATCAAGTTCTCCAGCCTAGATGTGTAATTTATGATGATGCTTTCCAGATGAGCGATTCAGAAATAACCCATTTCGCAACACGAGAATCGGCACAGCTAAAATACAACGGGGGCCAAATTCGTAAAAACTATTCTAAGCCAAGTTGATCGGCTAAACTGCGTGGAAGCCCTACCTTGTTGCTAAACGTTTGTCATAAAATCACTGTAGTGGCAAAAGGATTTTAAACACCGCCATGATTTCTGAGTTAAAGAGAGATATGGCTAACGGATACCAACAAGATGATATATCACCGTACTGCTTAGCTCACGTGACACAGATAAGGAGAAATTATCATACAAACTGTTGTTGATGAATGACAATGACCATTATCAGAGAAACGACTGCCGCAAGGTACTAGTAATAATGTGTGTGTTGCACAATTACATTACATTTGTAGATTTTCCATATGTAATGACTTACAAGTCTCAAAGTCTTTGTGTCTAACACTGGACGTTTAGGGTTTCCTCGCATACATCTACTGTGTGGTGAGTTCCACTTGGATAATGCGGTGGTTTGCCTTCTCGTGGACGGTTCATCGCAGTGTTGTCTCCAAAACATGTTCTCATCAATTCTCATTCAAGTCTTAAAGGCATACTGTCACGGAATTAACGACCATATTTCTCTAAAAATGGATAATAAATAAAAATTACATTAATTGTTGGAAAGCAAATCTAGCTATCGCATCACCTTATCTGAACCATGATGGAGTGAAATCCATGTCATCCCTCTCGGCAATTTTAGTTTTTGAATTATGGACAATTGTCATAATTCAATTATTTTAACAAAATGTCATTAATAAATGGAGTATGGTGGTTATGAAGATGGTTGAATAAAGTACATTTAGGGACAAATCAAAATATTTTTGTTTAGGTAATACTTTGTTAGACCATTAAATAGGTCAGTGGTCTGTGACAATATGCCTTTAACTGCTTTTCTTAAAGTCATCAATACTTCCTTTTCATCCGAGGCGGGACGTAGCCCAGTCGTAAAGCGCTCGCTTGATGCATGGTATTTTTGGAATCGATCCCCGTCAATGGGCTCATTGGGCTATTTCTCGCTCCAGCCAGCGTACGACGACTGGTATATTAAAGACCGTGGTATGTGATATCCTGTCTGTGAGACGGTGCATTTGAAAGATCCATTGCTACTAATGACCAAAAAGTAATGGGTTTCCTCTCCAAAACTATATGTTAGAATTACCTAATGTTTCACATCCTATAGCCGAAGATTAACAAATCAATGTGCTCTAGTGGTGTCGTTAAAAAAACCCTTTAACTTTATATATAACACTGAACGTTTAGTGTCTCCTTGCATAAATCTATTGTGTGGTGAGTTCCACTTGGATAATGAGGTGGTTTCCCTCCACGGGACTGGTGCCTCGCAGTGTTGTCTTCAAAACGTGTTCTGGATAATTCTCATTCAAATCTTAACTGCTTTTGTTTAAAAGTTGTCAATACTTCCTTTTCATGCATAATTCTTGCACATTTTATCTTCGTCTGTAATAGTTTTTTTCCGTGGAGGATCAAAGATGTATAAAGTTAATTTCATGTTGGAAAACAGATTTACATTTTGCGAATAGTAAGTGTTTTTTTTTCTTGAAGACTTAAAACTCATGGCAATTGTACATGTCTATGTCTATCTTACATAAAGTTTGTTTTGTTTGATGACACCACTAGAGCACATTGATTTATTAATCATCGGCTTTTGGATGTCAAACATATAGTCTTAGAGAGGAAACCCGCTACATTTTTCTGTTAGTAGCAAGAGATATTTTATACGCACCATCCCACAAACAGGATAACACATACCACGACCTTTGATATACTAGTCGTGGTGCACTGCCTGGAACGAGAAATAGCCCAATGGGCCCACCGACGGGGATCGATCCCAGACCGACAACGCATCAGACGGGCGCTTTACCACTGGGCTACACTAAGACCGCGTTGAGCCAAATAGCTCAGAAAGAAAGATTCGCTAGTGGTTTATAAACTTCCTATCGGAAACCAATTATTCGCAAGTGAATCCAATCAGAGAATGGGTCCACCGATGAGGTTCGATCTTGCGACTAACGCACCTCAGGCGAGTGTTTTTCTTCTTTCTGCTTATTCACTGTGTTTGACTGACACCGGATATTGGTACTGTCGTAGCTATAGTCTTGCTACGTATCTTGACACCACGATTGAACTATGGTAATAACATTGTTCTAACATATAACCTAAAGGTATAACAGATAATAAAGTAATTATATATATATATATTTAAAGGGACATTCCTGAATTTGCTGCAGTTTTTAAGATGTTATGGACTAACGGAGACTTTTTAACGATTGTAATTACACATCAACTATATTTTTCTGCATAACATATTAGTGGCTGTATATTAAACGTGTTTCTGATCATTCTAATATTTGTACTAGGTTAAATTTCATTTTATTTCCTAAAATATACGAAATTATTTGAAGACAAAATCCAATTTGGGCTTCTTACACATATTAAGTCGACCAGAAACATATTGAATATACAGACACTGATATTCTAAACAAGAAAATATTTTTAATATGTAAGTTTAAACGTAGATATATTTTATTAGTCGGAAACATCTTACTCAGGAATGCCCCTTTAAGACTTTTTGCAAACAAATACGCCAACAGTTAATTCTGAGTAATAAATTTAGACGTCGTCCAAAATTCTAAAAAAATAATTGGTATGGCAATTTGCCGTACAGTCGCAATTTAAATTTTAATGAAGGAAATGCGTTGTTATGCGTAATGTGTTCTATGAACTTCTACGAGCTTGATTAATGGTAAGTAACCCACAACAGTATTTCATCAATAAAAGACAAAATTATAGTAATTGTTTTCTCTACTTGTGCTTGCAAGATTTGTCGTTACGATAGTACCAATATCCGTTGCCGGTCCCATATTGTGTTATTGCTTACGATCGTTGCACGCAGAGAAAACAAACAACGCTAACGTCCGCAAACGATTGCCCCGGTTCCTGATGTGGTTAATCAGTTTAATGCGCAGCGCTGAAACTCATTTAGCGAGCGTTTGCCTGAGGAATCAGGCTGAACTGGTGATGCAGTGATTAAACCACCGGACCTAAGGATGATAGGCACTGAGTTCGCATACGGTTAACGGCTGCCACCCAGAGTACGTTTTAACAACTCAGAGGGTACGTTTAAGGCTAATACACCAACCGCTCTCTCATTAAACACTAACAAGTAACCACAAACCCACTGTCCCGGAGAGACAGTCCGAATAACTGAGGTGTGTGTCGATGACGGCGTGCTTGAACCTTAACACTGGATACAAGGACGGAGACGGAAATAATTTAAAATGAATACGACGTTGCTAATACTAATGTTTTTTATGAATAAGATTTAGATTACAATGACCAAGCAATGGCCAATGCAGCTGGAATCTTGCTTTCTTCTAAAAGCCAGCTCACTTAGGTTTGAATTTGTCTACATGACCAGCTTCGGTGGCGTCGTGGTCAGGCCATCGGTCTACAGGCTGGTAGGTACTGGGTTCGTATCCCAGTCGAGGCATGGGATTTTTAATCCAGATACCGACTCCAAACCCTGAGTGAGTGCTCCGCAAGGCTCAATGGGTAAACCGCTTGCACCGACCAGTGATCCATAACTGGTTCAACAAAGGCCATGGTTTGTGCTATCCTGCCTGTGGGAAGCGCAAATAAAAGATCCCTTGCTGCATGTCGTAAAAGAGTAGCCTATGTGGCGACAGCGGGTTTCCTCTTAAAACAGTGTCAGAACGACCATATGTTTGACGTCCAATAGCCGATAAGATATAAAAAAGTCAATGTCCTCTAGTGGTGTCGTTAAATAAAACAAACTTAACGTTTACTTTGTCTACATGATTCTGAACTGAAAATTATGCGTTGAAAATTATCAAAATGGTCTTTCTAGCAAAGTTTCTAAAATGGTTTGTGTTACATGGGCGGGACAAAAGCACTCCTGGTTCGCAGTCTGTCTAGAACCGATCCCTACATAAAAGACCGCTTGCTACATGTACTAATTGAAAAATGTTGCGGGTTCCTCTTTAAGACTAGATGTCAAAATTACCAAATGTTTGACACCCAATAACTGATGATTGATAAATCAATGTGCTTTAGTGGTTCGATAAACAAAACAAACTTTAACCTTTGTATTACATAACATGACTCGTACAAGCTGCCTACAGATATTGTACTAACAATGAAACACACAGACAGTGTGGTATTGTTTCCATTTCTATATTTAAAAAACCCCAAAACATTGGTATTATTTCCCATTAAAATATTTGATTTGTATATAACACTTTCTATTTTTGCTACATTTTCCAAAATAGCTTATCTTTTATTTCTACTTCCTCCAGAACACGGAATTATCATAAACGTAAAAGTAATTTGTAATGTGTTAGACCGCAGAGACCAAAGATTCGCCAATACAGCAGCCTCTGTTTATTTGCTGCCCATAAACATTATCTGTGTCTAGTAGTCATAATCATTAGCATACGATGATAGAGGATTTACGCTTTGCCGCAAGCCCTAAACTGGGCATCCGGATTCGCTGACAGGTAATCTATTGGTAAAATATAATATACTCCAGCAAGACCAGTGTCTTGCACTGGACGATAATATCGGAGGCGGCTGTTCAACGAAGCAATGGTACTTCTCCATACATCTTTGGCGAACAAACTGTTTCTAAACTCTCCTGGTTTTGTGCGCATCGTATGCGCGACGTGCCGTCAATTGAAGGAAAATCATTATTCCTGCTTGTGACATGGGGTACTTGTCATATTAAGGAACGAAGACAGGAGAAAAGAAAAAGAAAGATAAAACGAGTACAGGATACCATGGGGTGCTCGCGTTGTCTTTGTGTTTTGGTGTTGGTGTCATTATTCCGGGGTGGTGTGGTCAGACGTGTTAAAGTGACTTTGCCCGTGATCATCCACACCAGGAGTGACAGGGGATATAGCAGATACCTGCCGAGCAGCAGATCGGTGACTCACGACCGAAGACTCTCCAGGTACTTCATCACCGAGGGCGAACTTATAATGTTGAAGAGCGGAAATCCCGGATCGGTGATGGACGCGTTTTGCCAAGACATCATGTCGAAGAAGTTCACGTGTATTTTCTACATAAACAACCCGTTTTTTCACAGTAGCAATCCAGCTGCCAGCAAGTTTGTCTACAGCTTGGCTAGGTTTCTAGGAATCCCAGTCATAGCATGGGATCCGGAACTTATCATGTCATCAAAGGTAAGTACAATTAGTGTTAATGTATTTTTTGTTATTTTTATTTGAAACCCAGTGATTGATGGGTTTGTTTTAGATTTGGTATCATTTAAAAAAAAAAAAAGTGTTTGTCTATCAGTTAGCTCTTTCATTCATTTATTCATTCATTCATTCATTCATACATTCATACATACATGCATATGTTCTTTCTTTCTTTCGTTCGTTCTTTCATTCATTCACTCATTGATCCATTCATTCATTCATGCGTTATTTCTTTCTTGTATTATTTCATTCATCCATCATTCATTAATTTTTCCGTTCATTCATGTCGATGTATTTAGTAATAAAGTAAAATGAATGTTAAAAATCTAAAAGTATTTCCATTTAAAAAGAAATATGTTGATACGTTTATTGGTGCTAATTTGTTATGCCAAGTTTGTACATCATGGATAACATGAGTCCTTTTTTTCAAACCCAGAGATAAGACGCAGTTCTAAGTTTATTTGTAAGTGCCATATATAACGGCCAATAATGCTAACATATGTCGTTAAACTTCATAGTCGTGTAATGATACAAAGTGTTTGCAAATTTACTTTGATTTGAAAGAACCTAGTTTTTAAACACTATCTGACGCCATATAACCGTAAATAAAATGTGTTGAGTGCGTCATTAAATAAAACATGTCTTTCTTTCTTTCTTTCTTTCTTTCTTATGTCTATTATAGGCGTTTTTTGATACTTGAAAATAAATATGACTTATATGTTTTAGTTTAGATCATCCATTTCCGGACATCCAAAGTGCTTCTGGTCACACTTTTGTATCTAATACCACTTTCTTACGCACCCGCTGGTGAGAACACTATGTGTTATTTTTGATAACACATATTTGTTTACACACGTACGTGTGATAACAATTTTAAGTCATACGACTGGCTGCTCCTAGGTGACGAACAGGTCACCAATGTCATACGTCCAATACAAAAACAGCACAGTGGAAATCGATTACACTGTGACGTACAATTTGTATAGCAATCATGTGTTTGTGACACGTAAGACAGCTACAAGTGCAGAGGATTGCAAATATCTTTTGTTCGATAAAGATGTTAGCATTTGCTTAAAACCTGGTTTCTGAGGATATGTAAGAAATAGAATAATACATTCGTGTCCGTTAGATACCATTTATCTCACAACTCGTTGTTTAAAATGGCACCAAACTCGCGTTCGCTCGTTAGATACATTTAAAAACAACTCGTGATATAAATGGTATCTAACGGCAACTGATGTATTATTCTCTATATATTTCACATTGTCAAAAACGCACGTACCTTCGAAAACTAACGGTTATAGAGACAGCTCTTATGTGCATTTTCCCATTCTAATGTCACAGACCTGTGCTTCACTCTATTGTACCTTTATCCAAATGTGTCACAGGTGTGTAGGGTATGCGACTTTAATATATTTAACTCTCATTTTAAATCATAGTGACTCCAAGAAATAACGTACGTTGAAATTCAAACCATGTATCAATTATTGCACAGGCAGATGACATTAAAGCGCTAGATCGTGTTTGTTTTACCATTTAACCGTTTACAATATATCACCTACATTGTTCCTTCCTGTGACTCGCCGTTCTTCCATATCTCTTAGGAAAGGAGAAGGAAATGTTTTATTTAACGACACACTCAACATATTTTATTTACGGTTATATGGCGTCGGACATATGATTAAGGACCACACATATATTGAGAGAGGAAACCTGTTGTCGCCACTTCATGGGCTACTCTTTTCGATTAGCAGCAAGGGATCTTTTATATGCACCATGTCATAGACAGGATAGTACATACCACGGCCTTTGTTACACCAGTTGTGGAGCACAGTCTAGAACGAGAAATAACCCAACGAGAATCGATCCTAGATCGATCGCGCATCAGGCAAGCGCTGTACCACTGAGCTACGTCCCGTTCCTACATATTTTTTAGATGCAGTGGTTAATTTGGGTCACATAAAATTAATTCATTCGGGATACACGATCTATTCGCGGGACGTTTTCGTAAAGACTCACATAGAATGGATGCGGTGCGTGCGTGCGTGCGGTCCGGCTAATACAAAATCAAAATACATTAGTATCAATGAAGGTTTGTTTTGTTTAACGACACCACTAGAGCACGTTGATTCATTAATCATCGGCTATTGGATATCAAACATTTGATAATTTTTATGTATAGTCTTAGATAGGAAACCCGCTACATTAGTGGCAAGGGATCTTTTACATGTACCATACCACAGACATGATAGCACATACCACGGTCTTTGATATACCAGTCGTAGTGCACTGGCTAGAGCGAGAAATAGCCCAATGGGCCCACCTACGGGGATCGATCTTAGACGGACCGCGCATCAGACGAGCGCTTGACCACTGGGTTACGTCCCGCCCCTTTATTTTCAATGAGAGCGTCTTGACTAGATGTGTGCGAAGTAAAGTGTGCGTCTGCAAAACGCATGCGGCCAGTTGGTGTATAAGACCTAAACGCATACACTTATAAGCATTTATTGTCTGTATATTTCATTGCATTTCAACTTATTTTTCGTGCTTATATCCAATTAAGGTTCAAGCACGCTGTCCTGGACACACACCTCAGTTATCTGGCCTGTCTATCCAGGACAGTGGGTCAGTTGTTAGTTGTGAGTGGTTAGTGAGAGAGAAGAGGGTGTAGTGGTCTTACACCTATCCACGGAGTCGTTAAAACTCGCTCTGGGTGTGAGCCGGTACCGGGCTGCGAACCCTGTACCTACCAGCCTTATCTCCGATGGTTTAACCATGACCACACAGACGCCGGTTTGTCTGTATAAACCATGTTTATTTAACGATATTTCACACTTGGTTGTATCTTGCGAGGTTGGCGTAGATGTCCCTCTCAAAATAAGAAAAGATCGATTTTTAGTTTAAGAGTGGCATTTTCTTTTCCTTTTTTTTTTTCTTTATTGCCTAGATAAAAATGAATAAGTGAATGATTGAACGTGTAACGACACCCAGCACACAAATACACATCGAGTATTTGGTGTCAAACAAAGCCTAGATGAAGAAATAGAGGATATTTCATGTTTTTGGTCAAATATGATTCATATCTCATCTCGTGAAGTTTGCAATCATATCTCACGAGTGGCGCTTGCAAACTTCACGAGATGAGATTTAAACCAAATTTGACAAAAACATGAAATTTTCTATTTATTATATAACTTTTGGCAATTTATCTTTATTTTTTAAATGCCAGCAGCAAAATAGTTACGGATTTTGTACGGTGAAGATAACACATTCTACAGTGACGATAACTCATTTTGGAGTGAAATAGTGAAATTTTCACTCTAAAATGTATTATCGTCACTGAGTGACTAATAACACTTTTATTTCACTGATATTTTAAGATATTTCACTAAATGTTATATAATAAGATCCTGTATTAAACTGATGGAAAGAAATGAGGGATCATACCAACACTACCATGACAGAGTGACTCCAACAACAATCCTTGTCCATAGTGTCAGGACGTTTACCGTATTAAGGTGACGCCACACGACACGAGTGCTTCGAACGAGAATAGCCACGAGAATAGCCGATTTGACAAGACAAAAGTTACTATTCCATTGGTTGCTATGCAATCGGCTATTCCTAAGAGACATCTGTATCGTGTGGCATCACATTTACTGACATTTTGTCTCGAGATGTTGACATCCAATCCTACATAAGCATACTCTGTGCAGACAGTGCCATGTTAAAAGTTATTAAAATTATTACAATTGCGTCTACAATACCAAATAATCGATTATTTTTTTCTGTCAGTATATTATTTTATTTGTGTAATAAAAAAAAGATGACTTCAGCTTTCCAATAGTCAATTCGGCCTTGATATCGAGAAATATTCCTTCTGCTCCAGTATTTGGTGTCTATATTCCACAACTTCTGAGATACCTTAGGACATGTTTATCATAATATAACGGTTTTAAAGATCGACATATCAGGGCCCGTGCTTATACAACGTTTAATCTCAAATGACGTCACACGCATGCAATTTGTATGGCGTTGCCATGGCGTTACTGTCTCAGACTCTGTTAGAGTCTCGAGTCTAGACTCTAAACGTTTTATAAGCACCAGGCCTGATCATGGTTATAATAGCCAAGGACACATGAAAGCCTACACACAGTTTTATGGTAGACACTCAGAAGCTATTTCACGATATGACGTATCACTGACTAAAATGTCTGATGCAATATTCTATTTTGACCGTGTACATGCCTGTTCACCTTTCATCACTTGATGGCTGGATGTTGTTCTCATGACGGGAGCCACCAATGGGGCAGGCTATGCTCATCTTTTGCGAACACCTGATAAATGCATGCCACCACAGCTGCATATATTCCCACTGAGCTGTATATATTCCATGTGCAAGTTTATGCTGTCTAAGCTTGCCTTGCGAGTGGCAGTCCTCCTGCACGTTGTACAGGAAGGATACAACATCAGGAAAGTGGTCGTCCTCGTAAGGACAAGCATCATGACTTTGCTTTAACCTTTCTTTCGACTCTGCTTTGTGCAGATATATGATTTTGTTTACGGAATATGGTTTTGTTATTCAGATTCATTATACTGGTAAATGACCTATCGCAAAAAAGATTTCACGTGTACGTTTTAAGATATCTAATAAAAAAACTGATGTATACACAAACATTAAAATAACAACTGTAAGTGACTAAAACATGATCGGACTCCATGAATAGTTCAACACACTTCACCAGCAGCTGTCACAATACGATGGAATCCATTTTACAAAGAAACTAACTATTCAGTGTATGCACATAACCATTGCGGGTACGATCATTAAGATAATAATATCGACTGACATAATTGGCATAATTTCAATATTCCAAACTCGCCCAAGAGTGACTTTTAAAAATATCACTTTAAAATTGATTATAGTTCGTCTGACACTCTTGACAAATATTAATGACAAATGCCAGAAATGTCCGACAGGACATAGATTCATCCGGAGATGTCTGTTTTTCAAATAGGATCTTATGAACTTTCCCATAGCTGGAAATATCTGGCTTTCTTAGCCAATATTATCTGGTTTTCGTCTGTCAGTTGCGCGCAAATTCAGTTTTTGACATATCGACTCTCTGAAGGCCTATTGCGTTGTAATATGTATTTAAGAAGGGTGATGAGGTTAGTAAATTATACAAATATTAATTGACGGCGAAAACCCACAAGTTTATTTAAAGTAAATGTTATTGAAAGTGTATTGTGTCTTTTGCTTATATCACAGCTGTTTCGGCTGGTCAGGAACTTGCATGTCAAATAACCTTTTACTTTTAGTTGTGGGACGTCATTAATATATTTGCGTGGCGGGATTTAGCCTAGTGGTAAGAGCGCACGCCTGATTCGCTGTCGGTCTAGGATCGATCCCCGTCGGTGCACCCATTGTGCTATTTCTCGTTCCAGCCAGTGCACCACGACTGGTATATCAAAGGCCGTGGTATGTGTTGTCCTGTCTGTGGCATGGTGCATATAAAATATCCCTTACTACTAATGAAAACATGTAGCGGGTTTCCTCTCTATGACTGTGTCAAAAATTACCATATCTCTGACATCCAATAGCCGATGATTAATAAATCAATGTGATCTAGTGGTGTCATTAAATAAAACAAACATCTTTTTTTTCCCATTAATATATTTCTACAACTAATGGCATATGTAAATGTGTATCCATACTTATATGTATTTTCACAATTTTTGTACTGTGGTTTGTCATAGCTATTGAACTTTTATAGTAATATTTATTACGTATTAATTTTGTTTCTTATGCTAGGATAAGACTACAAACTTCAATCAGAAAGTTGGCCAACTCGACGGTTGCGTTGTCATTTCCTCAAATCCTGACTTATGACGAGTGCGCTCAGATTAACCACTAATGGGTTATACGATGACAAATTGAGTTATAAGAGTGCCCAGACTAACAACCGGAGAGTCGTAGACGTCGTGACGGCAGAAAGGAGGCCAACTTTCCACTGACAGCTGGTAGTCTGAGCCTAGCATTATACATACTTTTGTGTGGCATTCAATAGTCGGTGTATTTCGTGTTGTGTTGTTGAACTTTCATTCATTCATTCATCCATTCATTCATTCGTCCATCCATCCATCCATCCATCCATTCATTTATTCATTCATTCATCAATCCATTCGTTCATTCATTCTCTGACTCATGGATTCATTCATCCATCAATTTATGTATATTGGTGGAAGGAATTTGATACCAAATCTTAACTAACTGCTATAGTAGTTATTCTTGTATAAAATACAGAGATGTAATGCGGGACTGATTGTCAGTACTGTGACATTAAAGGAACATTCCTGAGTTTGCAGCAATGTTTAAGATGTTATCGACTAACATAAGACTTTTTTAACGGTTGTAATTACATATCAAATATATTTTTCTGCATAACATATTAGTGGCTGTATATTAAAGGGACATTCCTGAGTTTGCAGCAATTTTTAAGATGTTATTGACTAACAGAGACTTTTTATTGATTGTAATTACATATCAAATATATTTTTCTGTATAAAATATTAGTGGCTGTATATTAAACGTGTGCCTGATCGTTCTAATAGTTGTACTAGTTTAAATTTCATTTTATTTCCTAAAATATTTTGTTCGTACGTACGAAATTATTTGAAGACAAAATCCAGTTTGGGCTTCTTACAAATATTAAGATGACCAGAAACACATTGAATATACAGCCACTGATATTCTAAACAAGAAAATATATTTAATATGTAAGTTTAATCGTAGACATATTTTATTAGTCGGAAACATCTTACAATGCAGCAAACTCAGGAATGTCCCTTTAAATGTGTATCTGACCGTTCGTACCAGGTTAAATTTCATTTTGTTTTCTAAAAATAATTTTATTTGTACGTACGAAATTATTTGAAGACAAAATCCAGTTTGGGCTTCTTAAAAATATTAAGACGACCAGAAACACATTGAATACACAGACACTGATATTCTTAACAAGAAAAAATATTTAATACGTAAGGCTCGGGTGTGTGTGTGTGTGTGGGGGGGGGGGGGGGGGGGGTGGTGTGGGGGGGGGGGGGGGTTCGGATACATTTCTCTTTTAGAGAGTTAACTTACATTTTCTTGTTCTACATGTGTATATGCCAAGGCCTACAGAAAAAGTTTGGGTAACACTTCCAGGTTAAGTACGTTTTCTCAGCAGAGCACATTTATGATTTTTGGTTGGCCGCCAAAAGGCAAAAATTATGATATTGGAGTTTCATGCAATAAATAATTATTGGACACCCTTAAATGATTCATTTTGATTTATTTCAATTGCGTTTGTGTTACTAACTATATTTTAGCATTATTGATGGTCATAAACCTAGGTTTGGGGTATAAAATGACCTTATTTTACATATTTTTACTCGAAAATCGCTTTCGATTTGAAAGTAGCTCAAAGTCTAATGGCTTCTCAGTCAACCAATACTGTAAGTAGAGTTCCACAAATTGGCCAAACGTTTCTTCAATAAGTGCTCAGAGCAATACAGGTTTCAATTTCATACCTAGGGGTGCTGGATGATACCCATGGGGCCCATTGTATCCCTACCCCCTAAAATAAACACTTTTAGGACATTTCGTCAAATGACCATATCTCCTAAAGTAAGTGTTACAAGAAGTTAATCTTTAACAAATAATTGATTGGTACCATTACTGTGATTTTTTGGAGTTGACCTAATTGGCATAATTCCAATATGGCGTCCAAAATGGCCGCAGAATACTGAATGAGACATAACTTCGCATATAGAACAACATTTCAAGTGACACTTAAGAAAAGATAGTCAAATACATAAATTCTCCACCCCTCATCCTCCCTACCTTATCCCAGATAATAGTTAAAAAACCCATCCAATCAAAAAGTCCACATTAATAAAGAATGATGTTCAGTCATTAAAAACAGCAGGCCTATAAGTGGTATTTGATGTAGTACAAATGAACCTTTCATGAATTATCATTATTTATCATTGATAACTGTCCTAAATACTACTATTTAAAGATTACTTCATTATTAGTGCAAAAATTTCAAACATGCCAAAATACAGCAGAACTCAAGCTGATCATATCAGGCAATTACATTTTTTTTTACATGAATTGAATGATGTTTTCTTACACCGACAGCATTTGTAACATTTGACCTCAGCCATCCGGCAAGGGCAAATTGACATGATACACTTATGACATGAGCATATGACTGACCAATTAACCTCGAGGGTTTTCTGCGATGTTGCAGGCATCAGTTGACCTTGGTCGTGCTCATAGCCACAGCTTTAGTGATCCAACAGTTTCAGGGTCGAGATGGCTCTGCAAGGCATGCATGGTGGTGTGGGCTTTATAGAACGCTGGATATGAGGCAGAATACCATGACTGGTCGGGGGCAGGTTGTCGAGAGAGCTGCCTTTACTGAAATCTAAAATCTGCATGGAGGTCACAGACATTTGTGGTATCTCAACACCTTCACCAAATAATGCTCAGCATTGCGAATCATGGCTGTAGAGAGGGTTGAATATCTCCCAAAGTTTTTGAGAAACTTCTCCAGTTCTGCTTTCAAAGCTGCCTTCTTCATACCAACTTTGCTGGTGATGAGACACCCTGTAAGGCTGTACAGAGCTGGGAATACTGTACAGTGCTGACGACCCAGGAGGTCGAACAGAATATGAAGAGACACACACCTACCGAGTGGAATCTCCCACTCCAGTTCGTACCCACAGCTCGTCATGGTCGTGTTGCAGAAATACGGGGATGTGGTAAAGCAGGGCGACAATTATATCTGTATCACTGGGCACATACTTTGTGTCCTGCCTCAGGAGAATCCAAGACATGAATGGGTATACGAAGATCAGCTTCTTCAAATGATGATAGAAGGTGGGCGAGATCTTTTTCTTTGTCTATGTAAACCATAACACACTGCCAGCTCTTATATTTTCTTGTTACCTGGTCGAGTAAAGTGGCGTATTGCCGAGATTCAGAAGTATTTCCATGAAAATGACGATAGATTAGTTTCTCCAGAAGAAGCTTCTGAAGGCCAGAACATTTCCTCCTATTTGGTAGAGGTGGGCTGGTCATCATATCGTCACTGAACAGGAGAGGAGATGGTATGATGTCATATTTCAAAAGGTCAAAAGATTTCAGTAATTTTCTCACCAATATTCACCTCCTTCGCTATCTTCGTGACTGTTTGCTGTGGCTTGTTTCTGCTGGTTTTCATTATTTTGAGATTCAACAACGGGATGATGACCAGCCCAGAGAAAAGCCCACTACTCAAAGAGTTATGCTACAGTCACATATCCACCGGGCCCCATACAGATTTTTTTACCTACTGCGGATTTCTAAGATTTCGGAAAATCGTGGGTATTGCAGGGGTCTGCGGCATCCTGGGGTAGCAGCCATATATTCAGCGGGGCCCGCGTGGTGCCTTTTGAAGTTTTCTCAACTCCAATCGCGAGGCACCTGGGGGATAATCCTACAGACGCCGCACGGCAGTCGGACAGGAGCCATAAGATACTCGATTTTTACACATCGTACGGGGCTCGTGAGGTACTCGCACGGATATCGTAAGATACGCGTACGATGATCTTGGAAATCGTACGGTTGCCGTACAATTTGAGGTGCCCGAAATTTAGTGCCATCCGTATGGATGTTGCGGGGGCCATACTGGTCCCGTGCAATGCTGTAAACAACGTGTTTACGGGTTTACGGTCAATAAATATTTCTATGACATATTGGGAGCTTTTAACTCCACGCTAAAAGCTTTCGATACGCCCTACGGCAAGGAAAGAATGCCAAGGCTCGCGCAGGATAGCCACAGCACCCTTGCGGCTGCCATGAGATTTTGCCAATTTTCCCAGAAATTTGGGCCCGTACGGTGGATATCTGAATGTAGCATTAGAGACTCATCTCAAGACTGAGGACTATGCATATACACATCAGAGAAACTTGCCATTTGTTATAGACATCATGACCACTGTTCGTAAGATTCGTTTTACTGGCCTTTTCAACTGTCAGGATCTCCTCTGAGTTTTCATGTCATTTGCTGATGTTTGTCGTCAGTTTGGCCGATGTGACTATGTGTTCGACCTGTACTTGGATGACCCGTCAGTAATGGACAATGAGAGAACGAAGCGCACGAATACTGTACCAATTGATCACAGTTCCATCGAACCTGGAACACCTCTTTCAAAACAGACTTTCTGGCGTTCAAACAACAACAAACTTCTTCTGTCTTCTGGAGAAACTAATCTGTCGTCATCTTCGTGGAAATACTTCTGAATCGTGCCAATACTCCATTGTACTCTACCAGGTAACAAGAAAAGATATTCAGCCCTCTCGACCGCCATGATTCGCAATAATGAGCATTATTTGGTGAAGGTGTTGAGATACCACAAATGTTATACCACAAATGTCTGTGACCTCCATGCAGGTTTTAGATTTCAGTAAAGGCAGCTCTCTCGACAACCTGCCCCCGACCAGTCATGGTATTCTGCCTCATATCCAGCGTGCGTTCTATAAAGCCCACACCACCATGCATGCCTTGCAGAGCCATCTCAACCCTGAAACTGTTGGATCACTGAAACCGCAAGATTGTGCCTATGAGCACGACCAAGGTCAACTAATGGCTGCAACATCGTAGAAAACCCTCGAGGTTAATTGGTCAGTCATATGCTCATGTATGGATAAGTGTATCAGTTCAATTTGCCCTTGCAGGGTTGCAAATTCTGTTGGTGTAAGAAAACATCACTCAATTCCTGTAAAAAATGTAATTGTCTAAGATTAGCTTGAGTTCTGCAGTATTTTGGTATGTTTGAAACTTTTGCACTAATAAGGTAGTAATCTCACTTGAAATGTTCTTCTGTATGTGAAGTCACGTCTAATTCTGTATTCCGCGGCCATTTTGGACGCCATCTTGGAATTATGCTAATTAGGTCAACTCCAAAAAAATCACAGTAATGGTACCAATCAATTTTTTGGGGATCAAAACATATTTTATAGACACAAAGATTAACTTCTTATGACACTTACTTTAGGAGATATGGTCATTTGTAGGAATGCCCTAAAAGTGTTTATTTTAGAGGGTAGGGATACAATGGGCCCCATGGGTATCATCCAGCAACACGAGGTATCAACATGAAACCTGTATTGCTTCGAGCATTTAATGAAGAAACTTTTGGCCAATTTGTGGAACTCTGCTTACAGTATTGGTTGACTGAAAAGCCATTAGACTTTGAGCTACTTTCAAATCGAAACCGATTTCCGAGCAAAAATATGTGAAATAAGGTCATTTTGTACCCCAAACCTAGGTTTATGACAATGAATAATGCTAAGATATAGTCAGTAACACCCAAACAATTGAAATAAATCAAAATGAATCATCTATGAGTGTCAGATAATTATGTATTGTATGAAACTCTAATATCGTTATTTTAGGCTTTTGGCGACAACCAAAAATCATAAATGTGCTCTGCTGAGAAAACGTACTTAACTTGGAAGTTTTACCCAAACTTTTTCTGAAGACCTTGGCATATAGAACAAGAAAATTTAAGTTAACTCTCTAAAAGAGAAATGTATGCAAACCACTGGTAAGAATGTATTATTAAAAGAACACTAGTGTATACGGCCTTGGGTTATCGATGCCGTAACCCATCACACCTCAGACGAGGTATTCTACCACCGAGACACGTGTTTCCCGCACGGACATAATATAATCGCACCGACCATGCCAACTGTACCTAGATTGTGCTACCAAGAACAGCCGATTCTGTCAAGCTCCGCTACAGAGACAATGGGACGGCATATGTTGCGTGCAAGAAGTAGTTAAGATGGTGATTTGTGTGCTGGTTATACGACTTGATAATGGAATTATCGGCGAGCTTACCACAGACATTCTAGTATATGTCGATGCCAGATCTCCCAGAAGTAAAACAAAAGAACGCTTGGAACGTAATTATGAATAACAAATTTAGCCTTGAATATCGAATTCCCCAAATAACCCAATTATCAGCGACTCAGTTTAAAAGAAGAAGAAGAAGAAGAGTGATTCAATTAAGATTTACAAAACGACAGATAAGATATGCAATATTTAATTTGTTTTACTGTCATAAGGTATAATGTAGTTGCGTTTCCGCGAATCACTTGATGGTTTGTTGAGATAATTCTAATTCTATTGAGTTTGGAACAATGAGAATTCATTAGTCTCGGGAGTTATGTTCATGTTTTGAAGGTTGCATTTTTTTTTGCTCAAGTTAATAAAATTTGGGTCATATGTTCCCATGACCTACTTGAACTAGAAATCCATTGGTAGCATTTTTTCTGACCACTATCATGTCAGCCATCTTGAACTTCAAAATGACCGTCATATTCATATAATTTCTTTATATATCTCCACTCCCATTTAATATAAAAACATATTTCTGGGGTCTATTTAAACATATTATGTTAGTGAATTAAAATATTTTGTTATTATTCATCTCATATGGTAACCATCGTGAAATTCAAAATGGATGTCATTCCATTATATTTATCTTTACTCCCATTAACCACAGAAAAATAATTTTGGTGTCAGTTTACATCTATGAGCTCAGTGATTATTTTGTAAAAAGGAAAATTGTTGTCTGATCTTGGCAGCCATCTTGAAATTCAAAATGGCTACCACATTAATATATTTTTTTCAAACATCTCAACTGCCGGTTGACGTGGAAGCATAATTTTTTGTCAATGTACATTTTTGTATTCCATGCATTGGATGGTTTTCATTTATATAGTCACTGAATCATGAAAACAATCTTGAAATTTCAATATGGCCGCCATTTTTAATACATTTGTCATATATCTCAACTCATGGTTAATGGAGAAGCACAATTCTGTTGTCTAGATGTATATTTCAGTGGTCAATGAATCTAATTCTTTAGATCATAGTCATCCAATTATGGCAAACATCTTAAACTTCAAAGTGGCAGCCATATGGAAATTCAAAATGGCCACCCAGGTAATCATTTAGCAAATATTTTTTCTCCTAGTCTACATACAAATGCAACTTGTGTGTTCATTAGTACATTTTTAGGTCAAATAATTATAATATTGCAATACTAATGACAAACTAATGAAATCAAGGAACATACCAACTGTAAATTGTAATGCGCAATGGCATATTAGGCATCTACTTCATCTGTAATAGAATGCACATTGCAGCAGTCCTCATCAGTTTCACGTTTGTAATGCTCTGTACATTGAAGGTTGTGTCGCTTACACTAAATTATAGTACATATATCTGAACACTTACTGTCACCACAATTGCATCTGATCAGTTCTACCACACATTCTGGTGCAGCTTACATCTCCAACAGCAGTCACAAATATACCAACCCCCTTGACCCAACCAAGTTTGCATGGATCAAGAATGTCCAGCTGTAGCATGGCATCTTGAGCTCAGAAATGTGCTTGGAGATGTGCTCTTTGGGTATGCTGTTTTCATACCCCAGAGGTAGGTGGCAGTGTTACCACACTTTAGTTTGGTGATGGCTTCTTGAACTTTACATCTTAGAGTAGCTGCATCAGTTGTAGAAATGACCCTTGTGCTTGGTCCCATGCAGTAAAATCTTCGATTCCAACCTGACTTTGGTGTTACTTATATATGGAGCTTTCGTGTATACATTCAATTCTCTTTATTGATGTCCACCATCACCAATTGTCCTGTTGTGTCATATCCAGTTACAGCATGAACATCTGGTAATCCGAGTCTATCTCTGGATACAGTTCATTATACAATGTTTGCAGGTTGATCTGGTTGTGATTTACATATAATTATCTGTGTATCCTAATGGTGATAAAAACCCAACAGTCTGTGTCTTTGATGTAGAAATCCACCCCATTGCCTGGCCGGATTACTTCACGAGTATGAGGAATCATGTGTCATTGTCACATCATGCCCTGCAATAGTTTTCGATATCGTAGCGATCAGATAGCTTCGAAAATCTGTAGCCTGGTTAGTGGAAATATCTGATATCATATCTCAGAAATATTATTATTAAAAATAAATCTTACACCCATGTAACCATATAATAGTGAATCAAAGCATGCAGGAAATGCTTCTGTTCACTGACAACATATATGGCAGATTAGAAGTGAATTTCTGCACCAGGCATAGACTTAGTTCTTATCCTGAGAAGATCACACACACTGATCCCACTAATTATCGGTGCAGACGTAAGTCGCAACCAGATCAACATGCAACTAATTGATGATGAACTGGGTTCAGAAAGAAAATCGACATTACCAGGGTTGCATGTAGTAACTGGATGTGACACAACAGGACAAATTGATGGTATATGCAAACAAATATTATTGGATGTATTCAGGAAAGCTCCACTGACTATATCTGAAGCTCTTAACCAGCTTGGAATGATGTCATATTTCAAAAGGTCCTTTGTTGTGAGGCCACGATCACGGGCGATTTCAGTAATTTTCTCACCAATATTCACCTCCTTCGCTATCTTCGTGATTGTTTGCTGTGGCTTGTTTCTGCTGGTTTTCATTATTTTGAGATTCAACAACGGGATGATGACCAGCCCAGAGAAAAGCCCACTACTCAAAGAGTTATGCTACAGTCACATATCCACCGGGCCCCATACAGATTTTTCTACCTACTGCGGATTTCTAAGATTTCGGAAAATCGTGGGTATTGCAGGGGTCTGCGGCATCCTGGGGTAGCAGCCATATATTCAGCGGGGCCCGCGTGGTGCCTTTTGAAGTTTTCTCAACTCCAATCGCGAGGCACCTGGGGGATAATCCTACAGACGCCGCACGGCAGTCGGACAGGAGCCATAAGATACTCGATTTTTACACATCGTACGGGGCTCGTGAGGGACTCGCACGGATATCGTAAGATACGCGTACGATGATCTTGGAAATCGTACGGTTGCCGTACAATTTGAGGTGCCCGAAATTTAGTGCCATCCGTATGGATGTTGCGGGGGCCATACTGGTCCCGTGCAATGCTGTAAACAACGTGTTTACGGGTTTACGGTCAATAAATATTTCTATGACATATTGGGAGCTTTTAACTCCACGCTAAAAGCTTTCGATACGCCCTACGGCAAGGAAAGAATGCCAAGGCTCGCGCAGGATAGCCACAGCACCCTTGCGGCTGCCATGAGATTTTGCCAATTTTCCCAGAAATTTGGGCCCGTACGGTGGATATGTGAATGTAGCATTAGAGACTCATCTCAAGACTGAGGACTATGCATATACACATCAGAGAAACTTGTCATTTGTTATAGACATCATGACCACTGTTCGTAAGATTCGTTTTACTGGCCTTTTCAACTGTCAGGATCTCCTCTGAGTTTTCATGTCATTTGCTGATGTTTGTCGTCAGTTTGGCCGATGTGACTATGTGTTCGACCTGTACTTGGATGACCCGTCAGTAATGGACAATGAGAGAACGAAGCGCACAAATACTGTACGAATTGAACACAGTTCCATCGAACCTGGAACACCTCTTTCAAAACAGACTTTCTGGCGTTCAAACAACAACAAACTTCTTCTGTCTTCTGGAGAAACTAATCTGTCGTCATCTTCGTGGAAATACTTCTGAATCTTGGCAATACTCCATTGTACTCTATCAGGTAACAAGAAAAGATATTCAGCCCTCTCGACCGCCATGATTCGCAATAATGAGCATTATTTGGTGAAGGTGTTGAGATACCACAAATGTTATACCACAAATGTCTGTGACCTCCATGCAGGTTTTAGATTTCAGTAAAGGCAGCTCTCTCGACAACCTGCCCCCGACCAGTCATGGTATTCTGCCTCATATCCAGCGTGCGTTCTATAAAGCCCACACCACCATGCATGCCTTGCAGAGCCATCTCAACCCTGAAACTGTTGGATCACTGAAACCGCAAGATTGTGCCTATGAGCACGACCAAGGTCAACTAATGGCTGCAACATCGTAGAAAACCCTCGAGATTAATTGGTCAGTCATATGCTCATGTATGGATAAGTGTATCAGTTCAATTTGCCCTTGCAGGGTTGCAAATTCTGTTGGTGTAAGAAAACATCACTCAATTCCTGTAAAAAATGTAATTGTCTAAGATTAGCTTGAGTTCTGCAGTATTTTGGTATGTTTGAAACTTTTGCACTAATAAGGTAGTAATCTCACTTGAAATGTTCTTCTGTATGCGAAGTCACGTCTAATTCTGTATTCCGCGGCCATTTTGGACGCCATCTTGGAATTATGCTAATTAGGTCAACTCCAAAAAAATCACAGTAATGGTACCAATCAATTTTTTGGGGATCAAAACATATTTTATAGACACAAAGATTAACTTCTTATGACACTTACTTTAGGAGATATGGTCATTTGTAGGAATGCCCTAAAAGTGTTTATTTTAGAGGGTAGGGATACAATGGGCCCCATGGGTATCATCCAGCAACACGAGGTATCAACATGAAACCTGTATTGCTTCGAGCATTTAATGAAGAAACTTTTGGCCAATTTGTGGAACTCTGCTTACAGTATTGGTTGACTGAAAAGCCATTAGACTTTGAGCTACTTTCAAATCGAAACCGATTTCCGAGCAAAAATATGTGAAATAAGGTCATTTTGTACCCCAAACCTAGGTTTATGACAATGAATAATGCTAAGATATAGTCAGTAACACCCAAACAATTGAAATAAATCAAAATGAATCATCTATGAGTGTCAGATAATTATGTATTGCATGAAACTCTAATATCGTTATTTTAGGCTTTTGGCGACAACCAAAAATCATAAATGTGCTCTGCTGAGAAAACGTACTTAACTTGGAAGTTTTACCCAAACTTTTTCTGAAGACCTTGGCATATAGAACAAGAAAATTTAAGTTAACTCTCTAAAAGAGAAATGTATGCAAACCACTGGTAAGAATGTATTATTAAAAGAACACTAGTGTATACGGCCCTGGGTTATCGATGCCGTAACCCATCACACCTCAGACGAGGTATTCTACCACCGAGACACGTGTTTCCCGCACGGACATAATATAATCGCACCGACGATGCCAACTGTACCTAGATTGTGCTACCAAGAACAGCCGATTCTGTCAAGCTCCGCTACAGAGACAATGGGACGGCATATGTTGCGTGCAAGAAGTAGTTAAGATGGTGATTTGTGTGCTGGTTATACGACTTGATAATGGAATTATCGGCGAGCTTACCACAGACATTCTAGTATATGTCGATGCCAGATCTCCCAGAAGTAAAACAAAAGAACGCTTGGAACGTAATTATGAATAACAAATTTAGCCTTGAATATCGAATTCCCCAAATAACCCAATTATCAGCGACTCAGTTTAAAAAAGAAGAAGAAGAAGAAGAGTGATTCAATTAAGATTTACAAAACGACAGATAAGATATGCAATATTTAATTTGTTTTACTGTCATAAGGTATAATGTAGTTGCGTTTCCGCGAATCACTTGATGGTTTGTTGAGATAATTCTAATTCTATTGAGTTTGGAACAATGAGAATTCATTAGTCTCGGGAGTTATGTTCATGTTTTGAAGGTTGCATTTTTTTTTGCTCAAGTTAATAAAATTTGGGTCATATGTTCCCATGACCTACTGAACTAGAAATCCATTGGTAGCATTTTTTCTGACCACTATCATGTCAGCCATCTTGAACTTCAAAATGACCGTCATATTCATATAATTTCTTTATATATCTCCACTCCCATTTAATATAAAAACATATTTTGGGGTTCTATTTAAACATATTATGTTAGTGAATTAAAATATTTTGTTATTATTCATCTCATATGGTAACCATCGTGAAATTCAAAATGGATGTCATTCCATTATATTTATCTTTACTCCCATTAACCACAGAAAAATAATTTTGGTGTCAGTTTACATCTATGAGCTCAGTGATTATTTTGTAAAAAGGAAAATTGTTGTCTGATCTTGGCAGCCATCTTGAAATTCAAAATGGCTACCACATTAATATATTTTTTTCAAACATCTCAACTGCCGGTTGACGTGGAAGCATAATTTTTTGTCAATGTACATTTTTGTATTCCATGCATTGGATGGTTTTCATTTATATAGTCACTGAATCATGAAAACAATCTTGAAATTTCAATATGGCCGCCATTTTCAATACATTTGTCATATATCTCAACTCATGGTTAATGGAGAAGCACAATTCTGTTGTCTAGATGTATATTTCAGTGGTCAATGAATCTAATTCTTTAGATCATAGTCATCCAATTATGGCAAACATCTTAAACTTCAAAGTGGCAGCCATATGGAAATTCAAAATGGCCACCCAGGTAATCATTTGGCAAATATTTTTTCTCCTAGTCTACATACAGATGCAACTTGTGTGTTCATTAGTACATTTTTAGGTCAAATAATTGTAATATTGCAATACTAATGACAAACTAATGAAATCAAGGAACATACCAACTGTAAATTGTAATGCGCAATGGCATATTAGGCATCTACTTCATCTGTAATAGAATGCACATTGCAGCAGTCCTCATCAGTTTCACGTTTGTAATGCTCTGTACATTGAAGGTTGTGTCGCTTACACTAAATTATAGTACATCTATCTAAACACTTACTGTCACCACAATTGCATCTGATCAGTTCTACCACACATTCTGGTGCAGCTTACATCTCCAACAGCAGTCACAAATATACCAACCCCCTTGACCCAACCAAGTTTGCATGGATCAAGAATGTCCAGCTGTAGCATGGCATCTTGAGCTCAGAAATGTGCTTGGAGATGTGCTCTTTGGGTATGCTGTTTTCATACCCCAGAGGTAGGTGGCAGTGTTACCACACTTTAGTTTAGTGATGGCTTCTTGAACTTTACATCTTAGAGTAGCTGCATCAGTTGTAGAAATGACCCTTGTGCTTGGTCCCATGCAGTAAAATCTTCGATTCCAACCTGACTTTGGTGTTACTTATATATGGAGCTTTCGTGTATACATTCAATTCTCTTTATTGATGTCCACCATCACCAATTGTCCTGTTGTGTCATATTCAGTTACAGCATGAACGTCTGGTAATCCGAGTCTATCTCTGGATACAGTTCATTATACAATGTTTGCAGGTTGATCTGGTTGTGATTTACATATAATTATCTGTGTATCCTAATGGTGATAAAAACCCAACAGTCTGTGTCTTTGATGTAGAAATCCACCTCATTGCCTGGCCGGATTACTTCACGAGTATGAGGAATCATGTGTCATTGTCACATCATGCCCTGCAATAGTTTTCGATATCGTAGCGATCAGATAGCTTCGAAAATCTGTAGCCTGGTTAGTGGAAATATCTGATATCATATCTCAGAAATATTATTGTTAAAAATAAATCTTACACCCATGTAACCATATAATAGTGAATCAAAGCATGCAGGAAATGCTTCTGTTCACTGACAACATAGATGGCAGATTAGAAGTGAATTTCTGCACCAGGCATAGACTTAGTTCTTATCCTGAGAAGATCACACACACTGATCCCACTAATTATCGGTACAGACGTAAGTCGCAACCAGATCAACATGCAACTAATTGATGATGAACTGGGTTCAGAAAGAAAATCGACATTACCAGGGTTGCATGTAGTAACTGGATGTGACACAACAGAACAAATTGATGGTATATGCAAACAAATATTATTGGATGTATTCAGGAAAGCTCCACTGACTATATCTGAAGCTCTTAGCCAGCTTGGAATTACTGATGAATCATACAAAGAGGCCAGTACTCCGTGGTACTAAGCTCAAGGGTCATTTGTATAATTGATGCAGCTATTCTGTGAGGATAGAAGTTGAAGACACCATCACCAAACCAAAGCGTGGAAACACTGCCAGATATTTAATAACAACATACCCAAAGAACATATCTCCAAGCAAATATCCTAGCTTAGGATTCCATGCTACATCCAGTGATCTAGACCCATGGTTGGATCAAGGAGGCTATGTTTGTAAATGTGGTTGAAGATGCACCAGAGGCTGTGATAGAACTGATCAGATGCAACCGTGGTAACAGTAAATGCTCAGGTAGATGAACCTGTAAGGAATACAACCTGCAATCTACAGAACTCTACAAGTGGTGATGGTTGCTGCAATACACATGCCATTACAGACGAAGTAGATGCCTAATCAGGGGTCACAATGGAAAATAATTAATTTTAATCAATTTTCAGATACATGTATGTAGGATCATTCTTTAGAAATTATTAATACAAAATGGGTGAGCAAAACAAAAATGCAAATTTACATAACTGCCTGGACTACATTGCGTCATATTAATGTGTGTAGTACTGTGACTGGAACAAAGTTAATGCAGTCTAGAGATAATACAAAATACTCCGTGGTGGTGGGATTAATGCTACAGTCACATATCTACCGATTCGGAATAAGGCGCCCGTACGGGCCTAAATTTCGGGGAAAATTAGCAACATCTCACGGCGGCCGCAAGTTCCCGATGTGTCGTAGAAATTGTTATTGGCCGTAAGCCCGTAGACTCGTCATAGATAGCATCGCACGGGCACCACGCGGGCTCAGTACCGCCCCAGAAACATTCGTGCGGATGCCGTACGATTTTGGGACGGAATTTCTGGCCCCTGAAATCGTACGGCACCCGTACGATTTCCAAGATCATCATACGAGTATCTTACGAGCCCCGTACGATGTGTAAAAATCGTACGGGTATCTCACGGCTCCCGTCCGACTCCCGTCTGACTGCCACGCGGCGTCCAATATTCCCTTGCGGCCCTCGCGGCCGTATGTTTTCGGGCTGCCCAGCATATATATATATATATATATATATATATATATATATATATATATATATATATATATATATATATATATAAATAAGCAGAATGTAGAATGCACGAGTCTCCCCTGGGTTGTCATGCCACGACCAGAAGAGGTCAGGTCCTTTCTAAAGGGCCCTATGGGCAACCTAGGGAGACATCACAGCATCTTAGATGTCTAATTAACGAGCTACTCTCGATTCACTAATGTCAAAACCTATACTAGCTCGGCCAATTACTTTTTGACCGACCGTTCAAAATTGCGCCAAATTTCCTCAGTCAAAATTGCGCACCTTTTCTCTTTGGCATATAATTGCTCCATACAAAATTCCATAGCACCCCCCCCCCCCCCCCCCCCCCCCCCCCCCCCCCCCCCCCCCGCCTGCTACCGACTTGGTCGGGCTGCTGGTGCTCCCTTGCACCTCCTCTTCCCCCCTCCCCCACAAGGAAGGAAATATTTTATTTAACGACGCACCCACCACATTTTATTTACGGTTATATTGCGTCAGACATATGGTTAAGGACCACACAGATATTGAGAGACGAAACCCGCTGTCGCCACTTCATGGATTACTCTTTTCGATTAGCAGCAAGGGATCTTTTATATGCACCATCCCACAGACAGGGTAGTACATACCACTGCATTTGATGTACCATTCGTGGTGCACTGGCTGGAACGAGAAATAGCCCAATGGGTCCACCGACGGTGTCGATCCCAGACCGGCCCTGCAGCGAGCGAGCGCTTTACCACTGGGCTACGTCCCGCCCCGGGAAGAAATGAGACGGAATTCAAAGCCGAGAAATGAAAGGGGACAGAGGGATAAAAAACAAAAAACAAAACAAATGATAATGATAAAAATACTATATGCATGCAATTTGTAAATTAAGCATATCAAGCATTTTCAACACAATCCAAGACTTCCGTACATGTGTATGCACCTCTAGTGCACCGGTTATTGGATTTCAGACCTTTGGTAATTTGTACACGAAGCAGCAAGGTAGGTTTTTTATATGCATTTTTTCATGGACAGGACAGCACATATCACGGCCTTCGATATACCAGCTGTGTGACACTGGTTAGGTCTGGGGAAAACTGAATGAGTCCGCTGAGGTTCGATCCTATGACCCACATATTTTTCATTTCTTACTTTATCTTTTAACAAACACATTCTTAGTTCCTTTGTTTTAAACAGTATGGTTGTTGTTGTTGCTGCTGCTTGTGTTGTTGTTGCTGTTGCTACTGTTGTTGCTGTTGTCGCTGTTGTTGTTTTTGCTGTTGTTGTTGCTGTTGTTATTGCTGCTGTTGTTGTTGCTGTTGTTGTTGTTGCTGCTGTTGCTGTTGTTGTTGTTACTGTTGTTGCTGTTGCTGTTGTTGTTGTTGCTGTTGTTGTTGCTGCTGTTGCTGTTGTTGCTGTTGTTGCTGTTGCTGTTGTTGCTGTTGTTGTTGCTGTTGTTGTTGTTACTGTTGTTGCTGTTGCTGTTGATGTTGTTGTTGCTGTTGTTGTTGTTGCTGCTGTTGCTGTTGTTGTTACTGTTGTTGCTGTTGCTGTTGTTGTTGTTGCTGTTGTTGTTGTTGTTGCTGCTGTTGCTGTTGTTGTTACTGTTGTTGCTGTTGCTGTTGTTGTTGTCGTTGCTGTTGCTGCTGTTGTTGTTGCTGCTGATGCTGTTGCTGTTGTTGCTGTTGTTGTTGTTGCTGTTGTTGTTGCTGCTGTTGTTGTTGTAGTCGTTTTTGCTTCTATTTTACGTTACAAAGGTCTATCACAAAAATTAAGGATCGATGGCATGAAAGAACACATGGCCAGATAGTGATATCTCTTATTCGTATTCTCTTGTGACCTTATGGCGGGGCGTAGCCCAGTGGTAAAGCGCTCGCTTGATGCGCAGTCGGTCTGTGATCGATTCCCGTCGGTGGGCCCATTTCTCGCTCCTGCCATTGCACCACGACTGGTATATCAAAGGCCGTGGTATGTGTTATCCTGTCTGTGGGATGGTGCATATAAAAGATCCCTTGCTGCTAATCGAAAAGAGTAGCCCAAGAAGTGGCGACAGCGGGTTTCCTCCCTCAATATCTGTGTGGTCCTCAACCATATGTCCGACGCCATATAACCGTACATAAAATGTGTTGAGTGCGTCGTTAAATAAAACATCTACTTCCTTCCTTCTCTTGGACCTTGAACATGTTTGTTTCTTTGAGGGTTTTTTGCTTCTTTTTTCTTCTTCATCTTCTTTTTTTTTCTCTCTCTTTTTTCTTTTTGCTCTTTTTATATAACCTCTCCCCCCCCCCCCCCCCCCCCCCCCCGAAGTCGTCATCTCCACAAAACTGTATATGTTCGAAACCTCATTCCCTCTTGCACACTATATTATTAACTTACCCTTAATCATCACCAAACTTCGCCCGTTTGGTGCCGCATCTGTATCAATTCTGAAATTAAGGTTACGTCATCATTGTATCGTCTGCTCTCTGAGGGCATTGCTTGTCAAAGTCGTAGCGTGGCGCACTAGTACTGATGATGGATATTACTTATTTTCGCCTTTATATTCACTGGGGGGTCAAGCACGCTGGCCTGGACACGTTCCTGGTCTGTCTGGGTTGTCTGTTTGGGACGATGTTGGAGTCTCTTAGTAAAACCTGTTGCTGTTATTGCGTCGAACGAGATTATCTATTACCATTTTCATTTGCTTGATAAATAGTTTTAGTTTAATACAATGACGTGTTCCGATGAAAGCGGTTAACGAAGACTTATAGGTAGTAAAGGAGCTTCCATTTCGTATCATGTTTATGTCCCGAGTGAAATAAATTTAGCGAGTTTATCGAGTGACAATGAAAATTACTTCATGAGGGACATAAACATGATACGAAATGTGGTAGCGAGTTTAATACATAAGCGTACGAGACAGTGTGTGTGCGTGTGTGCGTGAGTGTGTGTGTGTGTGTGTGTGTGTGGGGGGGGGGGGTTACTGCCTGGAGCAAAATCCCGAATTCTGGCAAAAAGTATACAGATATTCGGGCAAAATGTGCTAACCCGATACCTTTTTACAATGTATTTCCAACTTTTTCATCTGATTCGTTTACAAACCCTATATAGCTGTTTGGTAGTAATGCTAATATTATTAGACCACTGTGCAACCCCCAACCTAGGGCCAATTTTAGTACCCGATCACCATAACGAATTTCGAATTTCATGATCTGTTTTCGAAACCCATATGTTGAAGGACACTTGATGAGAAATTATAACGCATCCGTCGAGTTGGCCAATTCTGTCGTGGTAGTTGATAATATTAGCCTAGCATTACAGCGATGAAAAAATAATTCCGGATTTTTATTTTTATCTCTGTACAATGTTTCGGGTTTCAACAAAAATGCGACGATAAAATATGATCCACGATAAAGACTGGATCCTACAACCCATAGCAACTCAGGTTGACGCCGCATTAATGCGCTTCAACCCCACCCATCTCCCTATAAGAGTACGAGACAGGGGGAGGGTGGAGGGCCTCAAATACAGGCAAAATAATATCGATAATCGGGCACAAAGTGCTCACGTGAGACATTTTTACCATGTATTTCCAACATTCTATACTCAAGATTAGTTGCAATCCATGTACAAATGTGTAGTGATTCTTTTTCAACCCTATATAGCTGTTTGGTAGTAATGCTAGTATCAATAAATGTTATTCCGATTTGGGCATTTTCGTTTAATTCGGGCAAAAATGGGAGCTCGTACGCCTATGCATCTCCCCACTACCGCACTTCCGGTACCACGATAATACTGTACGAAGAGTAATTTAACCATATATGGTCTATAATTAACATTATCTATCACATGAAGATGACTAATTGCTCTCTTTAAATAGTTGACAGTAAAAGGAAATTATTGGTTCAATAATTATATACAGCACGCCAGCTAATGTGTATGTAACAAAAACCTTCAAATATATATATATATATATATATATATATATATATATATATATATATATATGTGTGTGTGTGTGTGTGTGTGTGTGTGTGTTTGTGTGTGTGTGTGTGTGTGTGTCTTTAACAATGGATTAATGGATGGACCGACGGACGAATCTATGGATTAATTGATGGATATATGAATGGATGGATGGATGGATAGGTGGATGGAATAATGGATGGATGGATGGATGGAAGGATGGGTGGATGGAAGGATGGATGGATGAATTGAATAATGGATGGATGGATGGATATACATGTATGCATGCATGGATCGATGGATGGATAGATGGATGGATGGACGAATGTATAGATAGGTGGATGGAAGGATGGATCGATCGGTGGATGGGTTGTTAATATAATTCACACACACACACACACACACACACACACACACACACACACACACACACACACACACACACACGCACACACATGTGTGTGTTTCATTAATGGTTAGTGATTTAAATGCATTCTAACTACATGTTTATAAATATACATATGCCTCATCATGGACGTTGCGAGAATGGTTACAAGGAGGAGCAGGACCTGTTGGTACATAATGTCATATAGGTGGAATCGGGCATAATATGCAGGCACGCCAACGTAAGTGAACATTTGGGATAAATTATGATCTAGGTAGCCAAACGCTTGATTTTTCTACGGTTCGGGGGCATGTTCTTCCGGAAATGTTTGAATGAGATTTTGAAATGCATTTTTTCTGCATTCTACAAGTAAAATGAATCATTACTAATGCTGATAAATGTAACACTTTTAATAGAATAGAATAGATTAGATGTTTAATGACACCCCAGCAGGTAACAGTTTTAAATGTATTTTTTCACGAGATATATATAATTTGTATGCAAGTGATTACGCTGAATCCATTACAATCATGCACGAAATTGTTGGATCAAATGAAATAATTACTTATAATAATCAACTGTACGATCCAATCAAATAATTCCTTACAATAACAATAGAAAATACTATGACTATTAATAATAAAAACAATCGGATTAATATTCACAATTTTGTATTACAACATTTAGTACAATTCTGATTTGACTCCCTTGGTCTCGGTGGCGCTGTGGTTAAGCCGTCGGACTACAGGCTGGTAGGTACAGAGTTCGCAGCCCGGTACCGGCTCCAACCCAGAGCGAGTTCTTAAGGGCTCACTAACCACTAACCAACTAACAACTAACCCACTGACCTGGACAGACAGCTCACATAGCTGAGATGTGTCCCCAGGACAGCGTACTTGAACCTTAATTGGGTATAAGCACGAAAATAAGTTGAAATGAAAGGTAGTGTGTTGACATCAATTCTAAAAGGTTTCGAAACCTGCTACCGCGGAAAATGTTGAAAACATAATGTTGTAAAACGCAATTTCCTGACCTTCCCCTCCCCCTCTTCGGACGCCCGTGTGTCTCATATCATCATATTACCATTTGAAAGAACGACATGCGTATTGTGTACTTTGAAGAAATAAAGATGTTCAACTTGGACATAAACATGTCAAAGCTCAAAGATAATAGTGTACGACGTCTGGCGGCATGCACTGATTAAAGCAATTTCCATGCGTAAAACTGACAACCTATTATTCCATATCGGGTGATAAAGTCAGACCATGTTTTAATTAAATCTTGTAATCGATCGCAAAGTAATAATTACCCTCATCTGTCACTGTGATATTTGTTCACTTCCTTGTTCCGGCAAATTAATGCAATATAATCAGATATTTTTGCGTGTGAATTTACTCAATAATAAATATTTTTCTTTGAATAAATATTCCTAAGAAGGAACAAAAATACACATAGTTACAGATACAAAAAAACAACAACAACAAACAAACAAACAAACAAACTAAACAACAAAAACAAAGAACGAAAACAAAGACAAAGACAAAGACAAAAACAAAAACAAAAACAAAACATCCCCTCAAAAAAAAGAAGAGAAGAAACAAGGGGAACTGTTTTAAAAACAAAATATAATTTGTTGTCATATTCCATAAAAATAAAGATATAAAATGGCATGTGCACATGTGTTTGTTTGTTTGTTTGTTAAAAGTGCATTATCATAATTACAATGCAATATTTTGCTTTAAAAACTAAGAATAATGCGAAATCATTAACATAATTACATCGTTTAAGGGTTAGAGTTAGAGTTAGGGTTACTCTATTCTACCCGACATAGTTTTTGCATAATTACCTCGATAATAATGCTAGGTCCAGACTACCAACTGTTGGCCAGCTCACCGATCTCACGACTTCTACAACTGTCCTCTGGTATATGCACAATAATGACATATAGCCTACTAATATATTAGTTAGTAAAACTCTGATATGTTGAATTATTTATTTATTTATATATGTATATATGCATGTATGCGTATGCATATGTGTGTATGTGTATATATGTATGTATGTATGTATTGATGTATTGATGTATGGATATTTATATATTGTATGTATGTCGAGGTTGACTGTTACATACATAGCTATTAACGCACTGGCGCGGGGGATAAATAAATCCTTTTTGGCCTCACACATTGTCCCGTGCCATTGCTTGGATTCGAACCTGTGTCACCGAATTGCCCGCAAATTACAGACTAACCACGATGTGCTCTGAGCTATTGAGGCATCCATAAAAATTATCTTTTTAACTCAACCACATGCATGGGACCTATTCCGGTCGATCCCGCTTACATGCATGAAACAGTGGGCAGACCTGGCACTGGCTAGTATGCATTGATGTATGAATATCTATATATTGTATGTATGTCGAGGTTGACTGTTACATACATAGATATTAACGCACTGGCACAGGGGATAATTAAATCCTTTCTGGCCTCACAAATTGTCCCATGCCGTTGCTGGGACTCGAACCTGTGGCACCGAATCGCCCGCAAATGCATGTATGAATGTATGTATGTATGTATGTATGTATGTATCAGGGTTGAAAATTAACTTAAAAACCATGGTTGCCAATAGGGCCAGTTGAAGAAAAATCTTACTGGCCCTTCTCAAATTCAACTAGCCCTCCAATTATCACATTGGAATTTAACTGCACCGGCAAAATCAAAACTAGAGTGTGGGTTTTTTGTTGATTAGTAACCATGTGCTCACCGTATATAGTCTATTTGCGTTAAATAAAACCGATGAATTGGCATTTAACTTTATAATGAATAAAGTTAACATTCATATAAAAAAAATGAAAAACAAACTGAAAAAAATTCCAGTATTAATAAATACTTTTCTTTACAAAGTACCATTAAATTATACATATTAAATCTCATTTTTAATACAGGGTAAAAGATAATACAGTACAAATTTACTAAAGTTACAACTGCGCGTGCTTTAGTAAACTAGACTGTGAGTGGCAGTCATCTTTGTGGCGATTCAGGAGTGATGGAATAAACATTGTGGCGATGCAAGAGGGGTGAACTCCCCAGCAAACGATTTCCCCGGGAGTGGCTGTTATATGGACGAGGCACTAGATAGAGATCCATGGAATCATCCACTCTTTTGCCAAATGCCCATTCGCTTCTGCTTTGTGCAGCGGTATGGCCCTGATCATGTATTACGGTTGTGTCATTTAGATTACCTCGGATGTTCCATCAATTGCCTTAAAACATGTATCAGAGAGAGAAAAAAGTTAATCTATACAGTTTGATGGTAATTGGTAAAAAAAACAAATTATTTTAATTTGCATTGCATTTAATTTGCATTGCATAAAATTAATAAATTAATGTTTTTATATGAATTTTATCTTTATTCATTATTTTGGCGCTGTCAAAATATAGGACATTTTCTATGTCTCCTGCTGCCAGATCTGTAGTGTGTTTTGTCATATTCGATTCAGTATCAGTGTGTTTCTTTTTTTTTAACTAGTACCATACTCGCCAGACCCTAAAATCGATGGTCGCCCAACGGACTACCTTTGTAAAATTCTTAGTCGCCCTTAGCCAATAAAGGTCGCCACTGGCGACTGCTAATTTTCAACCCTGAATTGTATGTATGTATGTATGTATGTATGTATGTATGTACGTATATATTATGTATTCAATAAGGTAAATCACCATTATCCTGTACAGCATTTATTTATTTTATGTATATGTTTGTATAATGCTGATAAGTTGTAAAAACTTACAGCAATAAAGAATGTGAATTTGAGTGCTCCTACAACTCGATTCTTGCCGTCTACAACTTCTACGACCAATAATTAGTTGTTAATCTGAGCGCACCGGTCGTAAGTCAGAGGATGGGAAACTTACCACGCAACCGTCGAGTTGACCAACTCCGACGTGACAGTTGATATTCTGAGCCTAGCATAAGGAAATTGCATTATGTTGTCAAGAGTAAAAATAGTAAGATATAGAGGTATTGTAAAAATTGTTTTTAATGTTTTGGACACTTCCTCCGTGTAAATCTACATATCTCTCAGCCTGACTAACCACCACCACGAGTTGGTAAAAACTTCTGAGCCAAATTCATTAAACTCTCGGGCGGGACGTAGCCCAGTGGTAAAGTGTTCGCTCGATGCGCGGTCGGTCTGCGATCGATCCCCGTCGGTGGGCCCATTGGGCTATTTTTCGCTCCAGCCAGTGCACCACGACTGGTATATCAAAGGCCGTGGTATGTGTTATCCTGTCAGTGGGATGGTGCATACACAATATCCCTTGCTGCTAATCGAAGAGAGTAGCCCATGAAGTGGCGACAGCGGGTTTCCTTTCGCAATATCTGCGTGGTCCTTAATCATATGTCCGACGCCATATAACAGTAAATAAAATGTGTTAAGTGCGTCGTTAAATAAAACATTTCCTTTACTTCATTAAACTGTCACATCTTTGCGATCTATCAGTGTAATGCCGGAATACTAGTCTTGCAAGGATAATGCGATGTTGCTTATGAGAGCTTTGTGAATTAGACGTCTGGGCAGACAGATAGCCCTGATAGCTGAAATATGGGGCCATGGTATCGTGCTTGAACCACAGTGAGATACAATGCATGTTGAACTTAACAGTCCAACGTTACTTCTATTACACTGTTTTCTTGTTTAATGCTAGGTTCAGACTAAAAGTTGCCAGCACAAAGTTGGCCAACGTTCAGTTGTCACGACTTCTACGACTTTCCAGTTGCAAGTCTGAGCGCTCTTACAACTCGATTCTCGTCATATAACCCATTTGTTGTTCAATCATTCATTTCAACGTATTTTCGTGCTTATATCCAAATAAGGTTCAAGCACGCTGTCATGGGAACACATACGTCAGCTACCTGGGCTGTCTGTCCAGGACAGTGGGTTAGTTGTTAATCTGAGTGCACCCGTCGTAAGTCAGGAGTTGTGGGAATTACAACGCATCCGTCGTGTTGGCCAACTTCACCGTGACAGTTGACAGCCTGAGACTATCTTAAGAGACAGACAGGTTGCCCTGATAGTTAAAGGGCGGGACGTAGCCCAGTAGTACAGCGTCCGCTTGATGCGCGGTCCGCCTGGGATCGATTCCCGTCGGTGGGCCCATTGGGCTATTTCTCGCTCCAGCCAGTGCACCACGACTGGTACATCAAATGCCGTGGTATGTGCTATTCTGTCTATGGGATGGTGCATACAAAATATCCGTTGCTGCCTCTCTCAATATCTCTGTGTTCCGTAACTATATGTTCGACGCCATATAACCGTAAATAAAATGTGTTGAGTGCGTCGTTAAATAAAACAGTTCCTTCCTTGATAGATGAAACATGTGGCCAGGTATTCGTACTTGAACCGGACTATGGGATACAATGAATGTCTGAACTTGACAGACCAATGTTAGTTCTCTCACACAAGAAACCAATGAGGGTAACCGGAACAATATTTAAAGAAAGACGCCGCAATCGATACACATGCAATATACAAAATGGAAATCAACAGGTCCTGTCGTTAATGTGCCAGGATGAAATCAACACGTTTTATATTAACGCGTTCAGAGGTGACTGTACCCAACAATTTATGATTCAGTCATTTCGATTTCATATCGTGTGTGTATGGCTAGCAGGCGGCAATACACGGAAACCCATTTATTAAAGGCGCCTCGTCACTGTGCGACTCGTCGTAACGATTTTGAGGCCAATACCGGAATTGTGAACCACTACATATCTATACTTGAAAGTATTGCTGTCATATTTTCTGTACTGTTTCATATTTTAACAAAGTTAAATTCAATAAAGTAAAATATTTAAAAAGAAATTAAATAGTAAAATTTTGTAAAATGATTATTATGATTGCGATTATTGTTCTTGCTTCTCTTTTCTGTTTTCTTCTTCGTCTGTTTCTTCTTTTCCTTCTTCTTCGTAAATCATCATCATCGTCATTGTCGAAGTCAACATGATGATGATGACATCATGATCATCATGATCATCATAATCATCATCGTCACTATTTTATCATTATCATACTCGTTATTATTATTCTGTATGGTATTATTAGGCTTAGTTGATCACATACGAATAAACTATCACAGTCAGTGTTTAAACAATGTACTGGTGTGTCATTAATAAAATGTTATTTTTCGTTTTCACCAGGTCCAGTCTGATTTTAGAACCCTACAGATAGCCCCGACGATAACCCACCAGGCTCAGGCCATCGTGGACGTGTTGATGATGTACAATTGGACCTACATCGCCATAGTAGTCACGCCCACCCCCGGCTACGACGACTTCATCAGCGCCGTGAAAACATACGGAGACGAGAGGTTTAAAAATCATTTCAAGTACGGAGAGAAGGGATATAGGTCGGCTGTTACAGATTGTCGATTGTACATACATTAATATGAGTATAAATTATTACTATTATTTACCTTCGTAATCGTACCCACTAGGAAATACGATAAATTGACAGACCCAAGTTTTTAAACACTACCGCGTATTCTTGACTATCAAATGCAGTCAGATATAACTCAGATTTCATTGTTCAGATATTCGAAGGAAGGAAATGGTTTATTTCACGACACACTCAACACATTTTATTTACGGTTATATGGCGTCGGACATATGGTTAACCACCACACAGATATTGAGGGAGGCAACCCGCTGTCGCGACTTCATGGCCTACTCTTTTTCGACAGCGGGTATCCTCCGTCAATATCTGTGTGGTCCTTAACCATATGTCTGACGCCATATAACCGGAAATAAAATGTGTTGAGTGCCTCGTTAAATAAACCATTTCCTTATACAGATGCGTTACAGGTTTGTAGATTATCTAAACTTTGGGTCCATTTTCACTGGCTGAAACAAGGGTCTGCGACTTTAATTGCAATTTATTCTCTTGCTTATATCCAATCAAGGTTCAAGCACGCTGTTCATGGCACATACCTCTGGTATTTTGGGTTTGTTTGTCCAGGACAGTGGTTAATGGCTAATTGATAGTAGCTAGATTCAACCCATTAATGGTTTAACCACTAAACCACCGAGGTCGTTACCTCAAATGGAATGGGAACCTATAGCCCTTCCCACAGTGACCGCTGTTGCTGGTTTTTTTTATAACTTTTTTACTGTGGTATTTGTACTACACGGTATTTAGGTTTTTTTTTTGTTTTTTTGTTATTTCCAAAATACTTGTACTTTTCTTGTTACCTCAAATCAAACTGAACTTATTTACCAAAAAAACCCCAAAACAACAACGACAAAAAACAAAGGAAAACACAAAAAACAAAAAACAAAACAACCCCTCCCCCCCCCCAAAAAAAAAAAAAAAAAAAAAAAAAAAAAAAGGTGTGTGCACTTTACATTTTTTGTTTCTTTATGCCACACACAGAGACAGACAGGGGTGGAGAGAGAGAGAGAGAGAGAGAGAGAGAGAGAGAGAGAGAGAGAGAGAGAGAGAGAGAGAGAGAGAGAGAGAGAGAGAGAGAAGGAGAGGGAAAGAGAGATGAAGAGAGACAGAGACACAAGCAACGTTACGTAACAGCTGCAAACACAGCCAATAAATATGTTTTGTATGAATCAGTTGTCCACGTGCATGAATCCACGTACTGTCAGTAACAATTGTCAACAGGAAATGCTAAATTGACCTGGAAACTCCGTCTGCAGTACACCTTGTATATATCGACAGCTGTGTCTTTAGTGACAACTTCCTGTGTACGATGTTTTTTTTATGTCTCTTTTAAATCGTGGATATTATACTGTCAGTAACAATTGTCAACAGGAAATGCTAAATTGACCTGGAAACTCCGTCTGCAGTACACCTTGTATATATCGACAGCTGTGTCTTTAGTGACAACTTCCTGTGTACGATGTTTTTTTATGTCTCTTTTAAATCGTGGATATTATACAAATTAGAAACACAGTGTCTAATTTTCACCACAAAAAAACATAAAATCAATCAACATTGAATAAAATTCAAGGGCACCGTTCATTATAGTGTATAAAGCCGTTTTGCTGTTCAAACTTCAATGAAGGTAAAATAGTGTCACGTTCAATTCATAAATCTTTGAGCTATTAGATGTATTTTATTAATACACTTTATTTTGGGTTTAGGAACCTGAACATACTGGATGTTGTAGTGCTGAGAAATGTGAGTAATAAATCTCACCTGACTCGAGATCTTCTCCGACTGAAAGAAGAGGACGCCAGAGTAATACTGTTATACTGCTATGAGTAAGTTAATTTTACTATACAGGGCCGATACAGTTATACTGCTACTAGTAAGTTAATATTACAACCCAGGGTCAATACAGCTATAATGCTATGAGTAAATTAATATTATATACCCAGGGCCCATGCGGTTATATTGCTATGAGTAAGTAAATATTACTACCCGGGGCTAATACTGTTATACTGCTATGAGTAATTTGATGTTACTACCCACGGCCAATACCGTTATACTGCTATGAGTAAGTTTATATGGCTACCCAGGGCCATTACCGTTATACTGCTATGAGTACGTTGACATTACTACCCTGGGCTAATACTATTAAACTACTATGATTAAGTTCATATTACTACCCATGACCAATCCTAGTATAGTGGTAAGAAATTAGTAAGTTAACATTACTACCCAGTGCCTATACTATCACGGTTATACTGCTACGAGTAAGTTGATATCACTACCCAAGGCCAATGCTGTTATACTGCCTAGCCTGATGTAACTGTGGGGTGGAGTCAGTATAAAGATCAGGTATAGTATATAATATACAATCGTCACAGTAATATGGAGAACACTTTGAAACTAAAAAGATACTCGGCTGGTAAAGTGCTGCTACGGCATTTGTAATTGCATTTTATTAGTTTATTACCGCAACGGCTGCTGATTTTAGGAAAAATAACTTTCATAGGTTGTTACTGAAAAAATATTAATGAACGACGCCTAAACCATTATACAAACAAAATAATATAACGATTTACATTGACATTCATGCGTATTTGTGTTTATTTTGCTCTCTATATACACGATAACAAGGCACTGTTTTAATGTAACCCATAATTGGCATTATTAAACTCAACTCAACTGCATGAAAAGGTACTGTGACATAATTATTTCACGTTACGCATAAGGGAATGTCTGAGTAACTCTCCATTCCTTGACAGTAATGAGACCCGTTAGGAACGAGGGACCTATTTCATTAAACATCTTAAGTTTTCGTCTGCTACTAGCAGTTAGTTATACCGGTCGTGCGTTTAAACGTGTTTGGCGTCTATTTCACGCAGAAAATTGCATCATTACGGAAGATGGAGCATTTTAAAGACAAAAGAAACTGAAATATGTGTATTTCTAACTATATCTTTTGTACTATAATAGTAATAAGAATCGTGGTTTAGTCGTAGATTTGCGTTTACGTGCACAACTTGGCTTACGATGTCTTGTTAAATTGGGCTCAGACCCATTGTTTATCAGAAATGAAGAGTTACGAGGATATTCTCCTACTTAAAATACACCAGTAAATAATGATATATGTCAGAATACAGAAGTATGGAGTTTGGAGTAATATTTTGGCTGCAGAAGCATTAGCTAATCTTGAGTGTGTGTGTGTGTGTGGGGGGGGGGGGGGGGTCACATATGTCCAGCGACCCCTGCCGCCCATTTTAAGTGCCTTAAATTGACCTTTTTGACGATTTGTTTTTAACATTCGTCATGCACAATAAATAATTAAATAACACTAAATTGTCCAGAAAGCGCATCTTTGACCATCTTTATTTTAACAGTTCCCAGGTAGAATATCCCCAAGCCCTTAGATATCTTACTCCCTTTGGGGTTTCGGCTCATTTGCCTTGACAAATTCAAATTGCAATTTTTATTTGTTTAAAATAAAACATACGTCCCCCTTAAACAAATCCTGGATCCGCCCCTGGGAGGGGTAACTAAGGAGGGTTGTCTTTATGTGTCCATTTCATTTCATTTTAACTTATTTTCGTGCTTATGTCTAATTAAGGTTCAAGCACGCTGTCCTGGACACACACCTCAGCTATCTGGGCTGTCTGTCCATGACAGTGGGTTAGTTGTTAGTTGTTAGTCGTTAGTGAGAGAGAAGAGGGTGTAGTGACCTTACACCTACCCATTGAGCCCTTAAGAACTCGCTCTGGGTGTGAGCCGGTACCGGACTGCGAACCCTGTACCTACCATCATGTAAACCGATGCCTTAACCACTGCGCCACCGAGACCGGTTTTGTGTCCATTAATTAATTTACAGACTGAGCCAAGTTTTACGAAGCGCTCTTAGCTCTAAGGTCACCTTAGTACTTAAGGTAGCTATGCACTTAATGTAATCGTAGAGCGAAGATCGCTTCGTAAAACGGGGCTTTTGGGTATTTTTAATCGTAACTATGAAATATTCAGGGCTGTAACAAGCGGTGATGTGGACAATCTCCCACACAGAAAAGAACGGGAAAAAAAAGTTCTTTAAATTGAAAAATGACACGTTTGTCTGGTTTTAAAATACTTTATATTATTTCGCCCTGATTTTTATTTCTGCTCCCCCAGTTAATTTAGTATTGTTACGGCCCTGCATTTCGGCATAGCAGCTTAACATCAGTGATGATAAGTAATTTGACGGAAAATTGTCAATTTGCATTTAGATATAATCGGGATTATTACATCTGGTGGCCAATAACAATTTTCAAAACGATTTTCGAAAGGGGCTTACTTATGCTATGTCACAACACGTCGATCATTTAACAAAGAATAAGACCGATATCTATTTAGCTATTACTCAGCTTATGTAATAAAACCGATATAACATCATAAGCATCGTCCTCGCATGAATGCCGAGATCGATTTTATGGTTTTTCACCTCATTGGTTTGTGTAGGCTATGTAAAGAAAAATACATTGCGGCTAAAATAACTGTTATCATGTTGACCCATGGATCAGGGTAATGAAGTTTGTTTAAAGTTTAACTTTAATTTTAACGACACCGCTTGAGTACTTTGATTATTCATGAAACATTGGTTATTGGTATTTTATTTCAAGAGATACGCTATATTTTTTCCATTAACAGCAATTGGTATTTTATAAAAAGCACTTTGCGAACTGGCACGTCAGCACATACCACAACTTTTGATGTATTATTTGTGGTGCACTGATTATGACCCCCCCCCCCCCCCCCCCAAAAAAAAAAAGAACAATACCAAAACACAGAAACAAAGACATTAACAATTGCAAAATGGGTCCAACGCGGAGGTTTCGATTCTACGGCTCCACAACCACCGAATGTGTGGACATCTGAATCCATTACTGCTTTATAACGGGTATTCATTCATTCCCTCATTCATTCAGTCATTTATTCATTCATTCATGCATTAATTTGTTCATTCATTCAGTCATTTATAAACATTTGTATCTGCAAAATAATTTTATGGTCATAATCCAGTTTCATTATTTATTTCCTTCATTCATGCATTCATTCATTCATTCATTCATTCATTCATTCATTCATTCATTCATCTATTCATTCATTCATTCCTTTTTATTACTTTATAATCGCTTTATCCATTTATTGATTGGTTGATTGATTGATTCATTACTTGTTATTACTTTACAATTGGTTCATTCATTCATTCATTACTTTTTATTACGTTATAATTGGTTCCAATCTCTAAAGTGATTAAACACCACGGTCCTCCGTGATAACAACCTACCTTCACCTTTTAAGCAATATAATGTATAACCCATATTGTCTAGAACAGAACACGTAAATGTAAATACCATAGACACATGGGCTTTCAAAACAACTGAAATCGTTTCGTTTCAGCGCCGACAGTCGCCCCATCGTGGAATTGGCCACACAGCTTGGGATGACAGGTACGGAATATATCTGGATCCTCACAATGAACTCTGTACCGAAGAACGCCGAGGGAAGTGTTGGACCCGCTTCCTTTCCTGTCGGGTTTCTTGGTTAGTATATGTCTTGTAATAGCTGTGACAGGAAACGTCTATTTATGACAATATTACTTCAGACAATTTGTCTGTCTGAATTTTATTAAAGAGACAGACTGATCTTAGTTTTGTAACTACTACGACGTACGGTAGTTTTCATTCTTAGAGCTGGTGTTTTGTTTTGTTTTATTTAACGACGCAGTCAACACATTGTATTTACGGTTATATGGCGTCGGGCATGTGGTTTAAGACCACACAGATATTAAGAGAGGAAACCCATCTGTCGCCACTTCATGGATCTTTTATATGCAACATCCCAGAGACAGAATAACACATACCACAGCCTTTGATTTACTAGTAGTGGTGCACTGGCTGGAGCGAGAAATAGCCCAATGGGTCCACCGACGGGGATCGATCCCAGACCGACCGCAAATCAAGCGAGCGCTTTACCACTGGGCTACGTCCCGCGCTCGTAGAGACGATACCGCACAGAAAAAAAGGCGTATTAGATATTAGAAATTCAAAATTAGTAGCAGTTGCATACCATTTATATCATATACTATATCGTAGTATTTTCGATAACACATGGTTGTTTATGAATGTACGTGTGTTAACAATTCTGAGACATAGAACTGGCTGCTCCTAGGTGATGACCAGGTCACCACTGCCATACATCCAATGAAAACTACACGATAGAAATCGATTACATTGTGACGTATAGTTAACCTGACACTCATGGATCTCTGATGTGGTAGTCAGCTACAAGTGCAACAGATGTAAATAACTTTTAGTCGAAAACGATGTTAAAGTTTTCTTAAAACCTGTTTTTTTTATTTTAGAATATGTCCGATAGATACCATTTATCTCACAACTCGTATAACAACGTATCAAACTCGCTTTCGCTCGTTAGATACCTTTTAAAACAACACGTTGTGAGATAAATCGTATCTAACGGCCACTCATGTATTATTCTCTATATATCACATACCATATCATATAATAAAAACATATTTCAAAACATTTCGAATGAACTAAATGGAGTTGATAATGATATCTAGCCACCTCGGATGTAACATTTTAAGTTTTACATCCCTTGAAAAACGGAGTTTAAAATAAATTTAAATGTCGTTTCCAACTAAAACGTATTTTATTTGCGGTACTTACTCTTACGTTTAACTTATACGTCACAGAGCAACCAGTTTCCGGTTAACTTATACGTCACCGAACATTCAGTTCCCGTCGTGTTTTAAACGGGTCGTCACCGTGATGCAACCAATCATAAGTCTCAGAAGTGATATCCAACGTATGTTGGAGACGAAAATGATTTACAATTGTGATCAATCACATGGATTTGCAGGAAAGCATTTTCCTTGTAGCTGGATGTCCGGAACAATTTGCTCTGAAATTGTTTTAGGATTTAGAAAAAAAAAAAACATTTTGGGAGGGGTGTGGGTGTTTGGTCTTTTTTTTTTCGTCTTTTTTTTTGGGGGGGGGGGGGGGGGGGGGGGGGGGTGGTGGTAGTAGGGTGCGGGCGGATGTTGTGTTTTTGTTTTTGTTTTTATATTATTATTTTCCATTAGAAATTAATTATAAAGACATTCCAGCTGCCAAGTGAAAACCGTAAAACTCAACCAGGCAGCGACTTGTCTTTAATAATATGCTCTGCCATGAGCGGTGGAATCAGTGTGGTATTCTCTACCGGCGTTATCTCCGTATGTTTTAGTCTGTCACGCACACAGCCCTGACCTTCTCAGCATGCGGCGATTGGTATTTATTAGAAAATGTCTTTAAGTATTTTCTTTAATATAAAATATAATTTAGTCAATGTAAAGAGGAAATATATTATCCGTATTTGTGGCATCAACTCGTTAGAGCAGCAATTGTACGTTCGTAACAAATGCCAAACGTCACTTGTTCGCTTTATTTTGCTGTTAAAGTAGACGTCTGTATTGTATGACGACACCACTAGAGGACACTGATATATTAACAATCGAAATGTGGTAATTCTGACATATAGTCCTAGAGGAAACCTGCGACATTTTTCCATTAGCAGCAAGATATTTTTTGTGTGTGTGCATTCCCACAAACAGGACAGCACATATCATGGCCTGCGATATATCAGTCGTGGGGCGGTGGCTGGAACGGGAAAACAACACTAAACTTCTGCCCTCTATATTTCTGAGTCAAGTAAAGATAGAACTTTAATACATTAAAGTCGTTTAAGAGGGTAGGGTGGGTGTGAACCTTCTGAAGGTACGGTATATATTCCTCATTATTATTATTATTATTATTATTATTATTATTCCTATTGTTATGATTATTACTACTACTACTACTACTACTACTACTACTACTACTACTACTACTACTACTACTACCGTACTACTAAAATAGTTACTACTACAACAACAACAACTATTACTACTACTACTACTACTACTACTACTACTACTACTACTACTACTACTACTACTGTTGTTGTTATTATTATTATTATAAGTAGTAATAGTAGTAGTAGTAGTAGTAGTAATAGTAGTAGTAGTAGTAATAGTAGTAGTAGAAGTAGTAGTAGTCGTGGTGGTGGTGGTAGTAGTAATGGAAATGGTTGTGGTAGTGGTAGTGGTAGTGGTAGTAGTAGTTGTAGTAGTAGTAGTTGTTGTTGTAGTAGTAGTAGAAGTAGTAGTAGTAGTTTTAGTAGTAGTAGTAGTAGTAGTAGTAGTAGTAGTAGTAGTAGTAGTCGTGGTGGTGGTAGTAGTAGTAGTGGTGGTGGTGGTTGTGGTAGTGGTAGTAGTAGTAGTAGTAGCAGTAGTAGTGTTAGTAGTAGTAGCAGTAGTAGTGTTAGTAATAGTAGTAGTAGTAACAACAGCAACAGCAGTATTAGTAGTATTAGTATTATTAGTAGTAATAGTGGTAGTAGTAGTAGTGGTGGTGGTGTTAACAATACACATACATGTGGTAGTAGTACTAATTATTATCATTATGTGTTTAACAGGTGTGTGGTATGATTTTGCCAAGCGGGCGATGGTCAGTACAATTATCGCGGGCTCTCTGATCTGGAAGTCATCTCTCAAAGCCTTGGCCTACTCCAACAGAGAAATACCAGATCTGCCGTCCTTGAACTGCAGTGACCACAACATGGTCGCATGGAAGAATGCTGACATCATGTATAGGTAATACTAATAAGTATTATTTCATTATTGGGTAATATTGTTTATAGATCACAAGATAGGCAGTGTTGGCATTTCTGAAATACCCAAATGATTGTGGATATTTTTTCTTCTTATTTTTTTCTTCTCCTTTTCCTTCTTCTTCATAATCTTCTTTTTTCTTTATAATATTTTTTCCTCCTCTACTTTTTCTTCCTCTTCATATTCTTCTTCTTTTTCTTCTTCCTCTTAACTTCCTTCCTATTAATCTTCTTCATCCTCTTCTTCTTCTTCCGTCTTCTTCTTCTCCTTTATAATGTGTTCTTCTTCTCCCTCATCCTCTTCTTTGACGGTGGCGTCAAAGTCGTTGTCCTGCTGATGTCGTGAGTAGGGGTGTTATCAACACGTCTGCGGCTGTTCCCCAGACTTTGTTCTTCAGTGGTATATCAATGGCCGTGGTATGTGCTATCCGTCTGTAGCAAAAGCGCATTTAAAAGATCACTTGCTGCTAATGGAAAATGTAGCGGGTTTCCTCTGATGACTTCGACATCCACGGGCGGGACGTAGCCCAGTGGTCGGTTTAGGATCGATCCCTGTCGGTGGCCCCATTGGGCTATTTCTCGTTCCAGCCAGTGCTCCACGACTGATGTAACAAAGGCCATGGTATGTATTATCCTGTCTGTGGGATGGTGCATATAAAATATCCCTTGCTGCTAATTGAAAATAGTAGCTCATGTGGCAACAGCGGGTTTCCTCTCTCTATATCTGTGCCATATAACCGTAAATAAAATGTGTTGAGTGTGTCGTTAAATAAAACATTTCCTTTCTTCCTTCGTCATCCAATAGCAGATGATTAATAATTTTATGTGCTCTAGTGGTTCCGTTAAACAAAACAAACTCGTTTTTCTATCATCATGTCTGCGGCTGTTACCCAGACTTTAGTCTTCAGAGCAGTTCCTTCTGGCCAAGTCTGGTTTAGCAAATGTGTGTTCTAAGCAGACACGTCGAACTGAAAGTGTACAGAGTACAGTAGTCTTGAATGGCGTCTCCGAAATGACACAGGCAACAGGCAGAACATACATCATCTAAGACTGCAAAATTTGCTCTCACTAACAAGGGGCGGGACGTAGCCCAGTGGTAAAGCGTTCGCTTGATGCGCGGTCGGTCTAGGATCGATCCCCGTCGGTGGACCCATTGGGCTATTTTTCGTTTCTGCCAGTACTTCACAACTTGTGTAACAAAGGCCGTGGTATGTACTATCCTGTCTGTGGGATTATGCATATAAAAAAAAAAATCCCTTGTGCTAATCGAAAAGAGTAGCCCATGAAGTGGCGACAGCGGGTTTCCTCTCTCAATAACTGTGTGGTTCTTAACCACATGTCCGACGCCATATAACTGTAAATAAAATGTGTTTATTGCGTCGTTAAATGTTTTAAATAAAACATTTCATTCTTTCTCACTAACAACTAATCACTAGCCCATTGTCCTGTCCAGACGGTCCAAACAGCTGAGGTGTGTGCGCCCAGAACAGCGTGCTTCAACCTAATTGGATGAAAGCACGAGCATAGTTATACATGAAGATGAAACGACATCGTTGTTAGCAAAGCTAGGCAGGTGGATAATATAGAAACATCTTTTTTTAATACTTCTACAATATTGGTTTTTCTTCTGTTTTGTTTTTATACTAATATTCCAGTTATTTAAAGAACGTCTCCGCTCATGGATCCCCGGCCATCGAGTTCAACGAACACGGAGAACTTCGGCATCCGAATATCAAAATCATTAACCTGCAACCTGCGGACAATTTTACTGGGACCGGCAAACGCTGGGTCGAGGTAGGTAATTATAACATTTCTATGAAAAGTTTTGAGCCTAACTATGATGGAGTGCTGTTAGAGCGATGGAACTTGGTACGATGTGTACCACCTAATCAAATCACATAGGCAACAATAGTAATATATGTGGCTAAATCTCCTAGATGCAGCGTATCAATCGTCATATACACCATGAATATAAATACTAACCCTCGTCCTTAAAGTACATCAGACAAAAATGGGAGTTACGCTGCTCATTTCAGACGTAACACGCTGCTCATTTTAGACATAATACGCTGGTCATTTCTGACATAACACGTTGCTCATTCCAGACATAATACGCTGCTCATTTCTGACATAACACGTTGCTCAGTTCAGACAGAACGGGTAGCGTCTATGACTACCCTAGTTCCACACAAACATAGTCATGCTATTTCAGTAAGACCCCGCACGTTTCAAGCACAATGGTAGTTGGTACATTGATACTATAGTCATGTTCAATTGTTTAGACCCTAAGTTTTTTTGCAAATGTTACGTTTAATTCCTATTCAATACTTGTTTTGTTTACATACGCATGAAAACAATCCCAAACCCCGACATATTTCATATATAATTCATCATCTAAAATGCACGAAGTTGACTTATTTCCATTTTACAAAAATCTCTGTATGTTTTGAATGCAGGTTATTTCTCCTATAAATAACTAAGGCTATTTGCATAACAAAAGATTAGGATACGAGGCTACGTGAAACCCATTATAGCTTGTTTCATTGAATTAAAGTTATGCATGTTTTGGAATGTAAACTGTGTACCAACTTTGTCGAACCTTTTCTTGAAACATATACGTAAAAATACATGTGACCATTCCAATACATTATTTATTTTAAATTTAGTTTATAGCTTATATATTTACATACCATACCTAACCTAACACATCACGGGATTAAGACCTCACCCCCCAACCCCCTCACTAAAAGGGAACGTGGTCTTCAGCTGAACACTTGCCCGTGCATTAGTAAATAATAAATAGTATATATTATTCAAGGACATACAACGTGACAGCCATAATGTATCAACCTTTCTTATAGTGTTTTATCCCCAATAACACCGAAACTTATTTATTTTTGTATCAGTATATTACATTAATGAAATAGCAGGCGCGGATCCAAAAATGTTTTAATAGCGGGGACCCAAAACCTGTTGCTGCTTTTGAACAGGTGGATGGGATAAGTTTTAATTTTGTGTGTATTCTGTAATCTATATTGTTTGACAAAAATAGGAGGGGGGGGGGGGGGGGGGGCGTATCACCTGGACTCCCCGCCTGAATCCGCGCCTGAATTGTTTATTGACTTGTGTTTCCAGATTGTTTCTTAAATATAGGTCATACTACAATATATTCCGCTAGTGATGCATTTGTTATGCAAATAGCCTCAGTTATTTATAGGAGAAAGCCTGCATTCAAAACATACAGAGATTTTTGTGAAATGGAAATAAGTCAAAACAACTGAACAGGACTATAGTTCAAATTAATGACAGAAATTTATTAGCCAGATCAACCAACATGTTATCACAACAAGCACTGTCGCATTTATACTTGTGGTATTAACTGTTCTATGAAAAGTTACGTGCACCACGATCTTTGACACAGCCGGATGTTATTTGGTTTAGTACTTCCACTATATCGTATGTCCTGGACAAAGCCACTGGCCTTGCCAGAGGTGGGGCTCGGTGGAGGTGATGGGGTATTTGCATTTTGGTTGCGGGCATGTTAAAAATGTTGTGGAATCTGGTCTATATATTTATTTGAGAGAACACTGTGAGTCTATGGTATCATATGGTGATATCCAATATAATATAATGTTGGTATCGGCTTAAAGACATCTGATTGGTTGCTCAATGGTGATGACTTAGATGTCGAAACAGGTCGAACCTTAAGGCATGAATAAAAACAATTTCTAATTTTCAATAATTAATATATTATTTAAGTCACAGAACCGATCATTATGAAATGTGTTTTACCATTACAAACACTTCTCCCCGATATGTTTTAGCTTGAAAGTCGATAACAAATCATTGCTGGTAATCGACAAGTGTGACATATGTTGTGGCAGATTACGGTTTCTTATCTCTCTGAAAATCGTCTAGTAGCCTACATTTACCGTATATTTTGCAACCAACAACATACAAGAAAATCATGTGCTAGCATTTCATTTCATTTCAACTTATTCAATTAAGGTTCAAGCACGCTGTCTTGGGCACACACCTCAGCTATCTGAGTTAGTTGTTAGTTGGTTAGTATGAGAGAAGAGGGTGTAGTGGCCTTACACCTACCCATTGAACACTTAAAAACTCGCTGTGGGATGGAGCCGGTACCGGGCTGCAAACCCTGTACCTACCAGCCTGTAGTCCGATGGCGTATCCACTGCGCCACCGAGGCCTCATGTGCTAGCATACAGTTGAACTCCCAGAAATGAAAACATTAATTTATCTTCTCCTTCTCTACCCTAATCAGCTTATTGGTTCTTTGATGTTCTGGATCCAGTGCAAAGGAAGTGGTGATGTTTAGGCGACACAGTGAAGTCTTCTTGTAAAGAAGACCCATGAATTATGATCTTGTTGTTGCACATGTTTCGTCCGAGTTAAGCCGAATAGTTGGCGCCAAGATTGTAGACTTCATCGGGCTTGGAAATATGTAACAAATACCGCAATATTGTCGAAGTGCTGTCAGAAAAATGTACCTATAGTCTAAACCGGCCAAAAGCAATCAGGAACAATAACGTACCTTCTTCTAAAAGGACACACCGGCCTCGGTGGCGTCGTGGTTAGGTCATCAGAATACAGACTGGTAGGTACTGGGTTCGGATCCCAGTCGAGGCATGGGATTTTTAATCCAGATACCTACTCCAAACCCTGAGTGAGTGCTCCACAAGGCTCAATGGGTAGGTGTAAACTACTTGCACCGACCAGTGATCCATAACTGGCTCAACAAAGGCCATAGTTTGTGCTATCCTGCCTGTGGGAAGCGCAAATAAAATATCCTCTGCTACCTGTCGTAAAAGAGTAGCCTATGTGTCGACAGCGGGTTTCCTCTAAAAAAAAACAGTGTCAGAATGACCATATGTTTGACGTCCAATAGCCGATGATAAGACAAAAAAGCAATGTGCTCTAGTGGCGTCGTTAAATAAAACAAAATTTACTTCTAAAACGACACTTTTCAAATAAAAGGAATTATTTCAGTTTTTTATGGCTCCCATCTTCCTAGCCCTGCCACAGCTAAATACGGATCTGGGTGTATTTGTATTTAGACAATGTATGCATGTTCCACCCAAACCAAATCATTTTAGTTTTTTAACAAAACCAACTAATTTGTGCTTTAACTTAGCTAGATTGTTGAAAGGACTGGGTTTATCGCTTAAAATGTATTTTAAAAGGATTAGCCTTGTATTTTAAAAGTGTTGTCTCAAAATTAGTTTGTGACTTTGGCTTTGAAATATAAGCATTATACCTTCAATTAAATGCCCATAAAATGAAAATTAAATAATTTAATTTACTATTAGAATTTGTTTTAGTGTCAGAGTGACGGAATTTGATTCGTTCAATTAAGGCAAAAACTCAGTAATATTATGCCAGGCGGATGTTGCCGATATATGTTCTTACAGCCAATATCTCTTGGCAGATTTTGTTGATTCGACTATTTCATATGATAAGGCAGGAATCTTGTACTAAACGCAATTATTTTGCACGGCGTATAAGCACATTAGAATTTCGATATTCATGAGTTATTTATGCAAAGGTAAAGCGTTCGGTCGATTAATTTGCAGTTATTCATTACAAATAAAAGTACATTTAGCGAAATGTTACATTTGTAGATAGGATATGGAATTTTAAACTGGACGTGGGTGACAGTACTCACGTCAAGCTGATGTCTTCATGTTTTGTTCAAAGGTAGGTCAGTGGAAACGAGGTGGAATTACCATGAAGAAGATAACTTGGCCAGGCAATGCAATTAGACCGCCTAAGGGAAAGCCACGAAGACATTTCCTGCGCATAGCCACACTGAAGGAAGAGCCGTACGTAATCTACCGAGAGCTTTCTGCATCCGGGCAATGCGACATCCACAGCGTACCCTGCACCGTGTATCAACGAGCTGAGGCGTCAACGAGGAGGTGTGTGCGTCATAACAGCATTGTCCCGTTAAATGTGTGTGCGTTTGTCCCGTTAAATGTGTGTGCGTCATAACAACATTGTCCCGTTAAAGGGACAGACCCTAGTTTCAACCCGTGAAAAGTTACACTAAGTTTAGTTAATCTACAAACCTGTAACATATTTAGATAAAGTTATAATTGAGTAAAACATGAGTCTGTGACTGTGCAATGGTTAAATACCCTCTAAAATAGACTAAAACTCGACTCCATAACTGTTACTTCTCAGACGCACGTGCGTTTTTAAAAATAAGAGAAATGCATTTTGAGATGTTAAAAACACCAGGATGACTAAACATATTTCGAATGTACAGAAACTGACCAGCTAAACCATAAACTCTAAGTAAATTATGATTTCAGTTATCAAAAAAGGCTATACTAGTAAAAATATGCCTTAGTGTTTAAAAACTAGGGTATGTCCCTTTAAATGTGTGTGCTTCATAACAACATTGTTCCGTTAACTGTGTGTGCATCATCACACTGTCCCGTTAAATGTGTGTGCTTCATAACAACATTGTTCCGTTAACTGTGTGTGCATCATCACACTGTCCCGTTAAATGTGTGTGCTTAATAACAACATTGTTCCGTTAACTGTGTGTGCTTCATAACAACATTGTTCCGTTAACTGTGTGTGCATCACACTGTCCCGTTAAATGTGTGTGCTTCATAACAACATTGTTCCGTTAACTGTGTGTGCATCACACTGTCCCGTTAAATGTGTGTGCTTCATAACAACATTGTTCCGTTAACTGTGTGTGCATCACACTGTCCCGTTAAATGTGTGTGCTTAATAACAACATTGTTCCGTTAACTGTGTGTGCTTCATAACAACATTGTTCCGTTAACTGTGTGTGCATCACACTGTTCCGTTAAATGTGTGTGCTTAATAACAACATTGTTCCGTTAACTGTGTGTGCTTCATAACAACATTGTTCCGTTAACTGTGTGTGCATCACACTGTCCCGTTAAATGTGTGTGCTTCATAACAACATTGTTCCGTTAACTGTGTGTGCTTCATAACAACATTGTTCCGTTAACTGTGTGTGCTTCACATTGTCCCGTTAAATGTGTGTGCATCACACTGTCTCGTTAAATGTGTGTGCTTCATAACAATATTGTCCTGTTAATTGTGTGTGCTTCACATTGTCCCGTTAAATGTGTGTGCTTCATAACAACAGTGTCCCGTTAACAGTGTATTCTTCATAACAAGATTGTCCCGCTAAATGTGTGTGCTTCATAACAACATTGTGCCAGAAAAAGTTCTCTTCCGTGCATTCATTCATGTGTACCGGCCTCGGTGGCGTCGTGGCAGGCCATCGGTCTACAGGCTGGTAGGTACTGGGTTCGGATCCCAGTCGAGGCATGGGATTTTTAATCGAGATACCGACTCCAAACCCTGAGTGAGTGCTCCGCAAGGCTCAATGGGTTGGTGTAAACCACTTGTACCGACCAGTGATCCATAACTGGTTCAACAAAGGCCATGGTTTGTGCTATCCTGCCTGTGGGAAGCGCAAATAAAAGATCTCTTGCTGCCTGTCGTAAAAAGAGTAGCCTATGTGGCGACAGCGGGTTTCCTCTAAAAACAGTGTCAGAATGACCATATGTTTGACGTCCAATAGCCGATGATAAGATAAAAAATCAATGTGCTTTAGCGGCGTCGTTAAATAAAACAAACTTTACTTTACTTTTTCATTCATGTGTCGTTATTTTCGTGCTTATATCCAATTACGTTTCCGCTCCCCTCCCTCCCTTCCTCCCCCCCCCTCTCTCTCTCTCTCTCTCTCTCTCTCTCTCTCTCTCTCTCTCTCTCTCTGTCTCTCTCTCTCTCTCTGTGTCAAAGACATTTTCTTTTTTACTTTTTTCTTTTTTTAACAAATTAAATTGGAAATTTTTTGTCATGACGTCATCGCTTAAGACGCAATACTTATCAGTTCGTTTCTTCCGAGCGATGGTGACTGGATGGTTTAAGTATTGGCAGGGCTGGTGTTTAAAATGGATTAACTTTTACAAATGGAAAACTAACTAAGCCAGTCGATATCAACAAACGATTTAACAGTTTTTATCACTTTCATCTCCTTTCAGTTTATATTAATTGCAGTTTACGTTTCAGGTGTATTACTTTTTTTGTCATGGCACTGGCGGGTTTATTTTTCATCTTTACGTCAGTGATTTAATTATAAACAGTTGGTTTGTTACTCATTATAGCAATTTATATTAGAGTTACTCAACGAATCCATTTTCTTCCAAGTTTATTTCCATTGACCATTCACATTTGCGACAATTTGATGTTTTTGATTAATAACATGGTGAAACAGTAATTTTATTGTTTTTGCATTTCAACTTATTTTTGTGCTTATATTTAATTAAGGTTCAATCACGCTATCCTGGGTACACACCTATCTGGACTGTCTGTCTGGTTGTTAGTGGCGTTAGTGAGAGAGAAGAGGGTGTAGTGGTCTTACACCTATCCATTGAGTCGTTAAAACTCGCTCCGAGTAGTATAAGGGCCGTCTTATACTGCTGCTCTGGGTGGGAGCTGGTACCGGGCAGCGAACCCTGTACCTACCAGCCTTATGTCCGATGGCTTAACCACGACACCACCAAAGCCGGTTGAAAAAGTCTTCCACTGACTCGACGAAGAAAAAGCATATTTCTTTAACGTCACCTCAGCACATATCCGGCATGGTTATTTTTACGTTCAATAGATGGAGGGAACATTCTGACTTGTACTTTCATAAATTATATATTTGCCACGGTAAATGAAAATTGGCATATGCAAAGAAAAAAGTTAAACGTTTGTTTTGTTTTAACGACACTACTAGAGCACATTGATTTATTAAACATCGGCTATGGGATGTTGCGAAGTGAAAGTAAAATGAACGAAAAAACAAAAATCATTACAAATATTACTAAAATTTTCTCTTATATAAAATATTTCATATTCAAATTATATTTCCATCAAATATTTATATATTTTAAGCTGGTGTTCTTATATTTCCAAAGTTGTCAAAATTTAATTTGTAACTGTATGCGCTAATTCTTTTGAAGCACACTAAAATCTTCTTTGTTCTTCTTTTACACGCGAGTTCGTATTGGTACTTAGTCGTTGTCACGGGGATTCTATAATACCCGTAACTGAATAAAACACGATTATCAAAATCTCTCTCCTAACTGTATATCTATTAGATCTCTCTGTAACAGGCTGTTAAACCCTAGTATGGCTCGTCTCTAGGTATGATCAGAGATACGATCTTATATAAAGTATATATTATTATAGCACGTAGTTCTCTAGAAACACAACAAAAACACAATACACTTTGGAATCTGTATTAATCTACGCTGACAAATGTACAGCCGTAGTAGTTAATTAATAACAGCAATTATAACAACCCAGAACTGATCACTTAATTAGTTAATCTCTAGGTGTCTGGTTACACAATATGCGAATCACTTCACCGTTACACCACACTCACACGTGTGATAATTGAGAAACGCTTCCAGGAGAAGTTAATTAATAAAGGAATTACAACACCATTCCTAACTGGTTAATTTTTAATTAACCCTTACTACTCGTTCAGTAACGTGTGATAATTTAGAAACGCTTCCAGGGGAACTTAATTAATAAAGGAATTACAGCTCTATTCCTAACGGGTTAATTTTTAATTAACCCTAACTACTCATTCAGTAACCTTGTAACACAGAATTAATACTGGTACCTATCACAATAAAGACAATAACCTACAGTTTACCCAGGTCTTCTAGGATGACTGGCTAAGCTTTATATTACCAAATACTCGTATAATGTTAGAACAAAAAGTCTACGATTTACTTCGTCAGATGACCGAAGACACTGTCTAAAGAATATTGGTATAATACAGTATTAAAAATATTTAAAGTCACATCAATCACATCAAGGTTATACACAGAGCAGAAATAAAAATATTTACCAAAGTCCAACGGACTACATTCCCTGGGAGCCTTCCTATTCTGGTTCTCCTCGATATCTCTAAAAACTAGCTATTTATTATAAATCAGAATTCGCCTGGGGGTACAAGGCGGTACCTCCCCCTATCATCTGATATTTCACCTCTACTAGAGTCGGTATATTTCTCTCTGATCGTCAGACTTACTGACGCCATCGTCGCCAAATCAAGGTCGTCGAAACCGCACTCGCAGAGGTATTACGTAACTACTCGCCACATGGCCTCCACAGCTGGACTAAGTGCATATTGGAATGTCCGATCGCGCGAAGTATTACGTAACAAGTTGCCCACCTGGGCTACGGGCAATGAAACTGCACACGGCCCTCTAACACAATTAAAATCGCCACAGGTGATACAAATTTAAGAGCATGTACCGTCACAGTCGTAAATAAACTAACTTAAAGAAAACAGTCATTCGTAATTCTGGAAGCCAAATTGACATGCTCGTGCGAAATTGTCCCTTAGGGATTTGAGCATAGTTAGCCTTTATCAAGGATATCATTAGTTATCAAATTAATCTTCTGTTAATGGATGGGTTTTGAATGGCTCTGTTTAATGACCTTGTGCGTAGTGTAAACAAGTTCTGATCTCGGCATTCACATGACAAATAAGCTCCGCAAGACTCAATGGGTAGGTATAAACCACATGCACCGACCAGTGATCCATAACTGGTTCAACAAAGGCCATGGTTTGTGCTATCCTGCCTGTGGGAAGCGAAAATAAAAGATCCCTTGCTGCTAATCGGAAGAGTAGCCCATGTAGTGGCGACAGCTGGTTTCCTCTCCAAATCTGTGTGGTCCTTAACCATATGTCTGACGCCATATAACCGTAAATAAAATGTGTTGAGTGCGTCGTTAAATAAAACATTTCTTTCTTTCACATGACAAATAAATACTGTAGTGTGGTGATGGTGGTGGTGGTGGTGTGTGTGTATGGGGGGGGGATTGAGTAGTTGATTTACGTATTTTATTTTATGTATGTATGTATTGATGTATGAATATTAATATAGTGTATGCACGTCGGGTTTGACTATTTCATACATTGATATTGACGCACTGGCGCAGGGGATAATTAAATCTTTTCGGGCTTCACATATTGTCTAATGCCGTTGCTGTGACTTGAACCTGTGGCATCGATATCGCCCCCACATTTAAGGTTTGGCACGATACGTTCTCGGCTATCGAGGCATTCTTTATAGATAATGCTATTTAATAAACAATATACGTGGGTCTTACAAGCTACGCGGTCGAACCCGCTTACGTGCATGAAACAGTGGGCAAACCTGGCACTGACTAGTATGTAAACGATGTACGCATGTCTATATATTGTATGTATTTAGGACTGCCAGGGCATAATATATTTGTTTCTGGATTCACATATTGTCACATGCCGTTACTGGGACTTGAACCTGTGCCACCGAATCGCCCGGTATGTATGTATGTATGTATGTATGTATGTATGTATTAATGTATGAATATCTATATATTGTATGTATGTATTGATGTATGAATATCTATATATTGTATGTATGTCGAGGTTGACTATTACATACATAGATATTAACGCACTGACGCAGGCGATAATTAAATCCTTTCTGGCCTCAAAAATTGTCCCATGCCGTTGCTGGGACTCGAACCTGTGGCACCGATTCGCCCGCAAATTGCAAGACTAACCACGATACGCTCTGAGCTATCGAAGCTTCCATAAAAAGGAAGTTTCTTTAACTCAACCATATGCATGGGGCCTACAATCTACGCGGTCGATCCCGCTTACGTGCATGAAACAGCGGGCAGACCTGGCACTGGCTAGTATGCATTGATGTATGAATATCTATATATTGTATGTATGTCGAGGTTGACTGTATGTATGTATGTATGTATATATGTATGTGTGTGTGTGTAAGTGAGTAGATAGGTAGGTAGGTAGGTAATTATGTAGATAGGTACGTACGTACGTGCGCATACGTATGAATGGATAGATAGATGGATGAATAGATTTATTGATTGTTGAATAGAAAAACTGATGAATATGTGTTTATTTATTTATTCAATGTTTCAACCTGACCACTTTTAAATACATTTCTGTTTAGGAGCAAACTGCTGTCCTTTGTTAGTTCACTGAATGGATCGAATATTTTGAAATTTGACATAATTTTTATATTCAAACATTCAAGCAGACATAAGTAATTACAATTCATTCATCTTTACTCATTACCCCCACCCCCAACCCCACCCCAACCCTCAAACACATTCCTACTCCATTTCCCCAACCATCCTAACTCTCCAACTGTATAACCAAGCAGGTTTATGTCAAAATGTATTGCTTTTAAATTTTTCTGTCGTGTCGATCATGAGGAACATATAAAATAAACTAGCAGAAAATTCTCTTTTCTAATGCATTCTCAGCTCCGACATTTCCATTTAAGTCCAAAATCCAGGCATAAACTTGCTGCTTTTATAACACATGTGGCGAAAGGGGCAAAGAGTAATGTGACCATACATTAGAACGAGTGTCCGTGGAACTGCTCCGAGCATCGATTTTTTACTTAACGCTGTCACAGGATGTAAGGAGTCGGAGGCTTTGAAATCATGTTTATGTTTTGAGGATCTTTTGGTTAATGTGTTATTGCCAGACAGTTGCTTAAAGGGGCGTTCTCTTAATGTTTCTATTTACTGTGACAAAACATATTTATTCGTTTTTCTTGTGAAGTGTAAATAGTATACTTTGAATTGCATGACCTCTCCCACCCCCACTTATTACATTTAAATTCCATTTGCTACTATTTTAAAATATATTTCATTGTAGAATGCAGTAAAAGTCTCCAACAGTTTAACATATGATGAACCAGTTTGAAGTTGAATTGCATATCTTTAATGACAAATAACTGATTGCTATTTTAATGGAAAGAAAGAAAGAAATGTTTTATTTAACGACGCACTCAACACATTTTATTTACGGTTATATGGCGTCAGACATATGGTTAAGGACCACACAGATTTGGAGAGGAAACCCGCTGTCGCCACATAGGCTACTCTTTTACGATAGGCAGCAAGGGATCTTTTATTTGCGCTTCCCACAGGCAGGATAGCACAAACCATGGCCTTTGTTGAACCAGTTATGGATCACTGGTCGGTGCAAGTGGTTTACACCTACCCATTGAGCCTTACGGAGCACTCACTCAGGGTTTGGAGTCGGTATCTGAATTAAAAATCCCATGCCTCGACTGGGATCCGAACCCAATACCTACCAGCGTTTAGACCGATGGCTAACCACGACGCCACCGAGGCCGGTTACTATTTTAATGGATACGTGATACATATTTTCTATACACTTTATATTTTTTTAGCCAAGGATTCTTGAAGAAACCATTGTTTACGTCGAGTAGCAACACAAAACTATTTTGATATTCTTCAGTTATTTATGCAAACTATATATGTGGGATTATTTAATGTAAAAAATATCAGCGAAACACGACCGGCCTCGGTGTGGTGGTTAAACCATCGGACTTAAGGCTGGTAGGTACTGGGTTCGCATCCTGGTACCGGCTCCCACACAGAGCGAGATTAACGACTCTATTGCTAGGTGTAAGACCACTACACCGACTTGTCTCTCACTAACCACCACCAGATAAAAACTAACACACTGCCCTGAACAGAAAGCTCAGATAGCTGCTGTGTGTACAGGACAGCTTGAACCTTAATTGCATATACGCACGAAAATAAGTAAAAACAACAAATGCGAAACCTCGTTTGCATCTTTAACACTAAGAAACGAAGAAGTGGAAATAATACAAGTGTAATCGTTACTTTTAAAATCCATCATTATTCACTAGACTTTGTATTATTGCTGCATTCACACATGTGTACTTAATTGCGTATGTTATTTATGTGTCTGCTGAATTCTAATTTTTACAGGCTGAGTAACCAAACGATTCCAAAGTGTTGCACGGGACTGAGTATCGACCTCCTGATAACCCTGAGTCACAAGCTCGAGTTTGATTTTGACCTGTCGGAGGTCGAAGACGGATTGTGGGGTGCAGAGGTGGGTCATTGATTGATGCATTAAGATTCATCCACATTTGATTATTTCCATTACAATACTGCCGTCAGTTTCAAAGGCAGATACAACAATACAGAACTGCAAAATGTAATTATACAATTGCCTTTGCTGCTGAGTGTTATGCTAGGTTTAGACTACCAGCTGTCATGACTTCTGCGAATGTCTACTTGCTAATCTGAGCGCTATTACAACTCGATTCTCGATGTATAACCCATTCGTTGTTAATATGAGCGCACCCGTCATCAGTAGAGTGTCGTTTGGGGTGGGACGTAGCCCAGTGGTAGAGCGCTCGCTTGATGCGGGGTCGGTGTGGGATCGATCCCCGTCGGTGGACCCATTGGGCTATTTCTCGTTCCAGCCAGTGCATCACGACTGGTATATCAAAGGCCGTGGTATGTGCTATCATGTCTGTGGGATGGTGCATATAAAAGATCCCTTGCTGCTAATCGAACAGACTAGCCCGTGAAATGCGACAGCGGGTTTCCTCTCTCAATATGTGTGTGGTCCTTAACCATATGTTCGACTCCATATAAGCGTAATGTCACGGGGATCCTATAATACCCGTAACTGAATAAAACACGATTATCCAAATATCTCTCCTAACTGTATATCTATTAGATCTCTCTGTATCGGGCAGTCTAATACCCGAGTGGCTCGGCTCTAGGTATAATCAGAGATAAGATCTTATATAAATATGTTTATATATAGCACGTTTAGTTCACTAGAAAACACAACAAAACA
>NC_054706.1:58358982-58393355 GCF_016097555.1 Gigantopelta aegis
TGATTTTCGCAATTGTATTATATCTGTACTACTACCAATATTATAATTATACTATTTTTGGCTCCTGTAAATAATGTCTTACGATTGAACACATGTCCTCACATGCCGTAGAATACGGCCTAAGTGTAATAAATTATTGTCTTGTCTTGTCTTGTCTTGTCTTGTCTAGTCATAACCCATATATCAGGGGCCCGTTCCACGAAGCGATCTTAGCGCTAAGCCCAGGAAGCAAAATGAAGTTCAAACCACTAAAAACATTAACACGATAAACAAAAATGCATTGGTTATACAGACACTGGTATTCCAAAGACGAAAATGTATTTATTATGTAATCTTTTAAAACGGCTCTGTTGGTTGGACTCATCTGACTGTTGCAAGCAGAGAGCGTCTTCACTAATTGACATGACTCTTTTTAAGACATAAACTTCTGCACAATAAAAAAAACCGCACCGGAAAATCGAAACAAAATTAACTTGTCAGCGATGGTTTTGGAAAATAGCTTTTCAGGGTGATTTCCTTAAAGCCCAATTATTAAGTAGCATCAGCCATGTTTTCCGACAAACCGGGATACAGTTTCTAAACTTAATAGCAATTATATTGCAATAACGTATTCAAGCTTCTTAAATGAAGTTTGCCAAAAGAGTATCTTGATTTATCACACATCCTCTGTTCGAATATGGATCCCCTAAACACAGTATGTGGTGTGAATATAGGCCAGGTTAAGTCATCCGAGAGTAAGCCAAAACACAGATGTCGCGGAAACCAATATGTGGAAATAATAGAGCAAAAATGTGTTTTAATCCGCTAGGATTAGTTGTCGAACATTACGTAGAGTTGCGGCATTTGATTTATAGTCCGTTTCGGTCAAAAGGGCACCGGGGCGGGACCTAGCACACTGGTAATAGTCCAGGAGAATTAGGCTTCAACTGGGGGGGGGGGGGGGGGGGGGGGACAGAACATAGCTGAATTTTTCAGAATTGTTGCAGAATGCCATTAGGAACAACATATTAAAAGTCCCCTAAATTCCCTGATGTGCTTTCCTCACAACAAGAGGCAAATATATCCCGACTGTTTTAGCATTTTGTACTGAAAAGGGTTGGGTTTTTTGTACCTAAAATATTACTTTAAATCCCATAAACCTAATTCATAATAAAAAAATAAGCCCCCCCCCCCCTCTCTCTCTCTCTCTCTCTCTCTCTCTCTCTCTCTCTCTCTCTCTCTCTCTCTCTCTCTCTCTCTCTCTCTCTCTCTCTCTCTCCTACTTCTTCACTCAAAGGGGTCGTTCATCAATTACGTAACGCTCTGTGTAGGGATGCAGCGGGTTTAACGTTATGGGGGAGGGGATGTGTTGCAACTGAGTATTTACCGAGACATGAATAAATGACCAGTGTGGTTTGACCTCCATAGTTATTTACCGTACATTCTCCGTATACACCGAACATACAGACACACACAAACGCACAACAGAAATAGAAAATAGAATAGTGACATAAAGAAGGAAAAGAAACAGGAAGAGAGATGGAGAAATAGAAAGACAATGTAGAAAGGAGACAAAAAGAGAAGAAAAAGAAAGATGGAGAGATGAAAGAGGAAAAGAAAGTAGAACAGAACAAAGACAAGGAGAAGGAAGACAAATTGAAAGAAAGCATACAAAAGGGAGACAAAGAGGGACTCGGGGATCTTCGAGTGTCCCAGCGAGTGTTCCACGACTGGTAAATAAAAGGACATGGTGTGTACTGCCATGCCTAAAGACTTATTTTAGGGAAGAGACTAAGAATAAACCAACTCCTGAAAAAGGGCATTTCAACAAAAGTTCGTCATTCGTCAAATTACATTATAAACATATTGTCAAAAGTAGGAGGCTTTTGAATTGTTACAGGGACAGGTCCCCTTAGCCTCCTGATATATAAAGTCCCTTAAATGCAAATAGTTTTAATTTATGGAAATTTTATCTCGTCTTAAACCTTTTTAACTATTTATAAGCATGGGTCCCGATCTCGATTTCTGGACTGAAGAGCATTGGAAAAGAAACTGTGACGTTTATTTTAGGATTTACGGTATAACTTTTTTCATTAGTCTTAATATCTCATTCGGTTTCTTTTCACACATGGAAGACTTGACAAATGAGATAATGCATCCATTCTAAAGTATTCAGTTCTTTGTTACCGATCACATGGAACGCACTTGTTTATATTTGGTTACACATCATGATGCGGATGGATACCAGATTTGCGTGTGAGATGTCAAACATGAGTGACTAATCCGCGATGGTTGGGATTATTTTATTGTATCCCAGCACTAAAACGTATTTTTAAAGTCGCAGATTTGGATTTGCTTCTGCCCGCCGGATGTTTGAATATTTATGTCTTATTCAGCTTGCTTAACAACGATCACCGAAAATGTCTTTTCGCACGGACACAGGGGTAAAGGAATTTATTTTAGGGTGACGAATGCAAGCGCTGCACGACGGTTTGGCCATATCTGTTTCAGCAACAGACAACTTCGTGAATATTTAGTGTCGTGCCTTCTGAATCTCAGAAAGTGGGATGTGGTTCAATGGTTAGGGGGCTTGCCTGAGGAGCGATGGGGCATGTGATCGATCCAGATCCGTGGATAGTTGTTTTATTTCTCGTTCTAACCATTGCTTTGCGACTGGTATATAAATGGTCGCGGGGTATGTTGTCCTATCTGTGGAAAAGTATATATAGAAGATTCGTTGCTTTGTTATTGTTGTTGTTGTTGTTAGGAAAGGTAACAATATTTGCCGGAAGTAGGTTTCTTCTCTAAATCAGTGGACTACGTGTCAGAATTGACACCGTCAACCTCGAGTAAAAGTTGATTAAAATACTGCTGAGGTATCACCGAATTTAAATTAAATTTATTTTTCACAGAGGAAGGCAATTCTATTCAAGTCCTCAGTACAAGGTCGACGTCAGTCACTTTTTGCACCCTTGTTTTAGCTTCATAAACAATAAATATAGCATATACAACGGTAAATTTGTTTTATGATACATTTGACGAATAGTACTTTGTATTTCTTTCATCTTTTAAAATTTAAACATAATAGTTTGTTTAAAACTATGAAAAATTAAATCATATTGGCAATGGAAACGGCGTTGGCTGCTCAATATAGAACTCTGAACTATTTTGACAGAGGTGTTTTGGTTCCGAATTCATGTGGCATAAGTTCAGGTAACCGCTTGTCGTTAACGTTCGCTAATCTGATTTTTACGCTACACAGTAAACTGAATTAGCACTTCGGGATTCATTTCATTTCAACTTATTTCCATGCTTATATTCAATTAAGGTTCAGGCGCGCTGTCCTGGGCACACACCTCAGCTATCCGGGCTGTCTGTCCAGGACAGTGAGTTAGTTGTTAGTTGTTAGTTGTTAGTCAGAGAGAAGATGGTGTTGTGGTCTTCTGGAACCAATCAAATAGTTCGCGGATGCTAGCGAAGCGTTTGCTGCCTGAACTTCGGGGCTTATTAATCCCGTTTGTCATACAGACATCCGGGTATTAAATAGAATGTCCATCTCTAGCTGTGGTCAGGAAACTTGTGTTGCTTAGCAAAAAAAAAAACCCCTGTGATCATTATTGTTCTTTCACCATGGCAACCTGACTGTCGCGGATAATACTGTGTGAAAAACACAGACATGGTCTGTCAAGCGAATGACTATCATATTAGCATCAACTTAAGAATTTGAATATATCGGCTCTATACGTATTCAGTGTTTATTGTATTTTTTAAGGTTGTTAATTGGGTTAGTGGGCTCATCTTTTTCTTTCTTTTTAACACTCTTTCCTTCTTCGTATTCTTTTTTATCTTTTCCTTTTTAATCTTCGTAGTCTTTTTCGCAGCCCTTTTCTTCAAAGACCGTAGTATGTGAGCCTTTAAAATATCCCTTGTTATCAATGGACAAAATGCAGCTGGTTTATTTTCTAAAATTCTCGCTCCAGCCAGTGCACCACGACTGGTACACCATAGGTCGTGGTATATGTTATCCTGTCTATGGGATGGTGCATATAAAAGATCCCTTGCTACTAATCGAAAAGAGTAGCCCATGAAGTGGCGACAGCGAGTTTCCTCCCTCAATATATGTGTGGTCCTTAACTATAAGACTGACGCCATATAACCGTAAATAAAATGTGTTGAGTGCGTCTTTAAATAAACCATTTCCTTCCTTTCTTTCTAAGAGTACATGTCAGAATTACAAAATGTTATGTGGCGTCGAACATATTGCTAAGGACCACACATTTAAAAGAGCACATTGATTTATCAATCATCGACTATTGGATGCCTGGACCACGCATACAATGAGAGAGGAAACCCGCTGCCACCACTCCATATATGAAGTTATACTATTATAGTCTGCGATCCATAAGATTAATTGGTTTTCGCTTGTATTACTAAAAAGTCCATGTAAACCGACAACTGCTTTTTCTCACTACTCCAATAAATCTCAATTTGTATTCACTTCCAATGCTAGAGTTTCGGTCGGCAAATGTCCAATTTGGCAGAATTTACACAAGAAAGTTATTTGACACGTCCAATCATGCATAGATGTGACTTGCGGTCTTTTATCTTAGTTATGCTGGACGTGTATGGAAACCGTAAACCCAGAAATAGAAAGTTAAAGAAACCAAGACAGACGATCCTCTACAGGTTAAATGTGGTTTTATCCAGTGACAGACGACAGATTTAAAGAGAAATCCAACTCCCCTGAAGCGTTCAGAACTTTTTTTCTCATTTTCTTTTTGCTGAATTTCTCGTGTTCTGTGCTGAATCCAGAACATGATGTCAGACCTCGCGGGGCCAATTATGCTAAACACAGACTAAAACACTGTCGAGCAAAAGTGAATCAGAGCAAATTGCCACGTCTCGCGGGACGGGTGAAATATTGAAGAACCGACTTTCAACAGATGTTTGTGATAATCAATGTTTTCACAAAAACAGTTTTGCTCAGCTGTCGTTTAGCCAGCTAGTTCAACTTGTTCGCTTTTGGCGATTTTCTATGAGATGGCCCGTAGGGATTGATGGTGATTTTCTAAGAGATGGCCCATACGGATTGATGGTGATTTTCTAAGAGATGGCCCATACGGATTGATGGTGATTTTTGTCAAGGTCATAATTACACCATTTTGCTTTAACAAAGTCCTGCCAACCAAGAAAGCGTCAGTTAAAACAAAATAAAGAATAATAGTGATTTCGGTTCCGCCAATGTTATCATTGTCTGAAAACCTTACAGAAATTGATATTGTTAATCGTCTGTTATTTCATCTATTTTTACACCTCTAGTTAAAAGGAATTGAATCTTTTCAAAACAATATTTATTAACGTTTTCATCAATAGACAATGCTTATATTAGGGAATATTGGTTAATAATAGGCATGTGTACAAAGGTCAACACCCCGATAAAAGCGAATTTTCCTCTTTTTTTATTTAATATATTTTCAACAGAAGCATGACTTGAACCTTCCAAGAAACGTCGTTCATCAGTCTAGACCTCCCACCTCTGCATGCATAATTCCCTTAATATACGCCTGTCACACCGTAGCACATTTTAAAGGCGCAGACCCGAGTTTTAACCTGTAAAAAATGGACAATAAATTTAGTTAATTTACAAACCTGTAACTCAATTGGATAAAGTTACAATAGAGTGAAAGAAGAGTCTGTGACGTTAAAACAGGAAATATACTTAAAAATAGACTAGAACTCGAATCAATAAACCGCTACTTCTCAGACGCACGTGCGTTTTTAAAATATGAAAAATGCAATTTTGGGGATTACAAACACCAGGATGACCAGAAACACTTCGGTTCTACGGAAGTGGATAATCTAAAAAATAAAATATAAGTAATGTTTGATTTCAGTGACCATAAACGGCTCTAACAGTGAAAAGTATGCTGTAGTGTTTGATTTCAGTGACCATAAACGGCTCTAACAGTGAAAAGTATGCTGTAGTGTTTGATTTCTAGTGACCATAAACGGCTCTAACAGTGAAAAGTATGCTGTAGTGTTTGATTTCAGTGACCATAAACGGCTCTAACATGAAAAGTATGCTGTAGTGTTTGATTTCAGTGAACATAAACGGCTCTAACAGTGAAAAGTATGCTGTAGTGTTTGATTTCAGTGACCATAAACGGCTCTAACAGTGAAAAGTATGCTGTAGTGTTTGATTTCAGTGACCATAAACGGCTCTAACAGTGAAAAGTATGCTGTAGTGTTTGATTTCAGTGACCATAAACGGCTCTAACAGTGAAAAGTATGCTGTAGTGTTTGATTTCAGTGACCATAAACGGCTCTAACAGTGAAAAGTATGCTGTAGTGTTTGATTTCAGTGACCATAAACGGCTCTAACAGTGAAAAGTATGCTGTAAATTTCAGTGACCATAAACGGCTCGAATAACAGTGAAAAGTATGCTGTAGTGTTTGATTTCAGTGACCATAAACGGCTCTAACAGTGAAAAGTATGCTGTAGTGTTTGATTTTATAAATAACAGTGAAAAAATGCTGTAGTGTTTGATTTGGGTGACCATAAACGGCTCTAACAGTGAAAAGTATGCCAGGTTTGACCAGTGACCATAAACGGTTCTAACAGTGAAAAGTATGCTGTAGTGTTTGATTTCAGTGACCATAAACGGCTCTAACAGTGAAAAGTATGCTGTAGTGTTTGATTTCAGTGACCATAAACGGCTCTAACAGTGAAAAGTATGCTGTAGTGTTTGATTTCAGTGACCATAAACGGCTCTAACAGTGAAAAGTATGCTGTAGTGTTTAAAAACTAGGGTCTGTCCCTTTAAATTACGGCATTTGGTTATTTTGACACTTTCTTCAGAGGGGGCTGGACGTAGCCCAATGGTAAAGCGTTCGCTTGGTGCGTGGTTGGTCTAGGATCGATCCCCGCCGGTGGGCCGTGGTATGTACTATACTGTCTGTTGGATGGTGCTTATAAAAGATTTGCACTGTTAATCGAAACAGAGTAGCCCATGAAGTGGCGACAGCAGGTTTCCTCTCTCAATATCTGTGTGGTCCTTTACCATATGTCTGACGCCATATAACCGTAAATAAAATATGTTGAGTGCGTCGTTAAATAAAACATTTCCTTGCTTTGTTCAGAGAATAAGACAGAACACTCACTACCGCCACGATGCCAGCGCCAACCGAAGAAGGGGGCGAGACGTAGCCCAGTGGTAAAGCGCTCGCTTGATGCGCGGTCGGTTTGGGATCGATTCCCGTCAGTGGACCCATTGAGCTATTTCTCGCTCCAGCCAGTTCACCACGACTGGTACATCAAAGGCCGTGGTATGTGCTATCTTGACTATGGGATGGTGCATACAAAAGATCCCTTGCTGCTAATCGAAAAGAGTATCCCATGACGAGGCGACAGCGGGTTTCCTCTCTCGGTATCTGTATGGTTCTTAACCATATGTCCGACGCCATATAACCGTAAACAAAATGTGTTGAGTGTGTCGTTAAATAAAAACATGTTCTTCCTTTCTTTCTACTGAAGAAGCAGCCAGAGATATTTTACTTGCATGCCCCATTGAGAGGACAGCACGTCACGGCCGGTGGTGCCTGTTACATAATATATACATCTATCACTGACGTCGTTGAGACAGACAGAATAATTATACATTTTCATTTCGATTAATATCATTTTATCATTATGTTCAGGATCTGTAGCAGATACAAAAGTAGTCTAAAATTAGCAGGTTAATTGCCTAGAAAAATTGCCGTGAGAACAGACATTAGACCATTAACTGAACATATTGAAATTGTGAAGTACAATGTCACATTTCAAATATAAAAAGATAACAATAATAGTGCATAGGCCTAAATGCATTTGTTAGCAATTTGTTAAATTACTATAAACTTCCTTCCTTTCACTTTTTTATATATTGCCAAAATATTTCTTTTTGTTATTTTTCTTTCAATATGCTTTGTGTTATAATGTGTATGAAGACGTCAAGACATTGGTCTCTACCAGGAAGTAGTGTCCAACAGTTAAAGTTTGTTTTGTTTAACGACACCACTAGAGCACATTGATTTATTGATCATCGGCTATTGGATGTTAAACATTGGGCCATTTTGACATATAGTCTTCGAGAGGAAACTCGCTACATGTGTCCATTAGTAGCAAGGGATCTTTTATATTCACCATTTGATATACCAGTCGTAATGCACTGGCTGGAACGAGAAATGACCTAATGAGTTCACCGACGGGGATCGATCCAAGCCCGACCGCACATCAAACGAGCGCTTTACCACTGGGCTACCCCCCACCACCACCCACCCCCACCCCCACCCACCCCCACACACATAGAGAGACAAACACAGACAAACACAGTCACACACATGCAGACACACCCATGCATACACACACAAACACACACACACACACACACACACACATTCATACAAAGAATTCCCACAGATATGATATGCCATTTCTAGTGTGTATGTGTCAATTGCAAATATAGTACTGTGCAAAACAAAATCCGGAATTTAAAAATATCGGTGTTTTATATACTTCGAATAAAATAAAAATAAATTTATGCAATAAATTAATATTACGTATTTATATTTACGAGTGATTCCCCTTGTTGCTACGATATGTCACGTGATGATGCTTTGAGCAAACGACATACTTTTTGGTTACAATGATGTCTGAGATAGACAATAGAAAACGATTCCTCGATTTATATGAAAGTGGAGTTCAAGCGGCAAAAGTTTTGTGTGATATAACAAACATACCTAAGTCTACCGTCTATCATAAATTGAAAACATTTCTTGAAGGGAAGAGCGAGTTACGATGCTCGGGATCTGGACGCAAGAGAATCTTTGACGTTGATGGCAGTAGACGTGCCACGCAGTTGTCCGCTAATCAGTGGCGGATCCAGAAAATCCATTTAGGGGGGATGAGGTGGAATGCCAAGGCAATATTTTAAATGTGTACCACAAAAGATACCGCTCATGACAGATGAGCATAAACGGAAGAGAGAGGACTGGTGCATCGCCCATCGTCACTATAACTTTGACAACTAAGCTATTTACGGACGAAAGTAGATTCCAGTTTTACCGATGTACACGAAAAAGGTGGGCTAAATATGGACATTGTCAGAAAATGGTCCCAAAATTGTCACCAGCATTTACTGTGGGTGCGCTCCTTTCACTCTCCCGGAGAGCCAGAGTACTCCGCACAGCAATGGAGTGAACGGGAACACTGTTTAGGACTTACTCCACCTCTGCCAGACGACGTGGTGCAGCCGGAAGACAAAATGGTGGACAATACAAGTTTGTGTTTTAGGAAAGTACAAATTACTAATTAGCTAGCCAAATGCAGGTATAAAAATTACAAGGACTAGTTAAACAACATAACCACCAGTCAAAGAGGCGGCATCGTTATTCTGATTTACTGTAGTGTGTAAGTTAAAGCGTTTATTATATGTTTAATAATTGAAACGATCGAATGCTTGACCACAACAATAGAGGCAGCCATGTTGTTGAAGTGACTTCCTGTTCCAAAATCGTTCCTTTCGCTGTCCAGGACAGAACAGCTGGAACATGTCCAGGAGAGGTGAAAGGAGCGCACTCCATACGGGGAGGTATAAGCAAGTTGGGATTGTCTCCCCTAGTTTTGGTTAATGGAAATATTTCCTCTGTCCAGTACTGTGAAATTTTAGAGGAAGGATTGTTAAACTCAGCCATTATGACAAACGACATTCCTTTCCTTCTCCAGTAGGGTAATGCAAGGCCACACGCCACAGCATACACCGTGACTGGTTTGAGCGGCATCACATGACCGTACTAAAATGACCAGCTGCTTCACCCGATTTAAAACCTATAGAAAATTTCTAGCAGATCATGAAAGACCGTGTTGAAAACATTCAACCCAAACAAATCGGTGACTGGAGAACAACAATCGTGGAAACATGGATGAGTCTAGAGCAGAGTTATATAGACAAGTTAATGGACAGCATGCCGCGGCCTATTGCCCAGTATACAGAGAGAAGAGGACTGGTAAACTACTGACGCAACATATTTTTAAATTTATTGTACAATCTATCATTTTTAAGTATTAAAATCATTTGTCCTTAAAAATGTAATAAACGTTATGACAAATTACAATTCCGGATTTAGTTTTGCATAATACTAGAGCCGACTCTGTATGCTGTATTCATCAGTGTATGCAAATATAGATAACAGGTGGTATACACTGCCGGATCGTGATAATTGTGTTTTGTTAAATATTATTGATCTCATATTGATTTTGTGTAGGAGTGGCAACCTATTTCTCGTGTAAATTGCTTTATTTATTTGTTTTTTTCAACAAATTCATTTACGCAACAAAATAATGTGATATTGATATGGCATAAATTAATTCGTACGTCTGGGTCACTTTTTATATTTTATTAGTAGTGTAATAAACAGGCTACAACATATTTTCATTTTATTTATGTTTAGAAACGTATCTGAGTATTTATGACCTTTTAAATTAATATCTAAGTATGTATGACCTTTTAAATTAATATAACTACCTAGATAAATAAAATGTCTTTTTAACGAAGAACAAGTTAGAAATAAATGCAGATATATAATTGTATTATAGTTCGCTTAACCCGAATAACAAACCACTTCTATATGTTTTGCGTGGTTATATCCAATTAAGGTTCAACCACACTGTTCTAGGAACAAGCAGGTATCTTGGCTGTTTGTCCAGGATAATGAGTTAGTGCTTAGTTGATTACTTGCACAAAATTTGCAGTCCAATATTAACTTAAATCACGTTTATTAATGATTAACCCCTTAAATATACCAACATAAGTTTATAATCAAGACTCAAATGGTGAAACACAATAGTATACATATTTAATTTTGCAACACTTGTCATTTGTTTTGTACAAATTAATTTTATATTCACTTTTAACATTGCCTGCCAGGCTTTAGTCCGATATCTTAACCGCTTCACCAATAAGCATGTTAATTGTCCAACCAACAGTGAAATTATAGGACTGAAGGATTCCTATTGTATTCTTTCAGTATGGCTGTTGTTGTTTTGTTGGGGGGAAGGGTTGTTGATATTTATTATTATTAATTAAAAAAATTTGGGGGGTGTGTTGTTTTTGTTGTTTTTTTGTATTTTTGCAGGGGGGGGGGGGGTTTGTTTGTTTTGGGTTGGGTTTTTCTTTGTTTCCTGTACTAGTTTGAGAGGTTTGGGGTGGGGGTTTTTTAGTGTGAGCTATTTCTTTCAGTAAATTGAAATTCCTGATATCTTAATATGGTTCTCTTGGATTTCTACCTTATGCTATTGTCACGGTACATGCTCTTAATTTGTTTCGCCTGTGGCGATTTTAATTGTGTTAGAGGGCCGTGTGCAGTTTATTGCCCGTAGCCCAGGTGGACAACTTGTTACGTAATTCCAATATGCACTTAGCCCCGCTGTGGAGGCCATGTGGCGAGTAGTTACGTAATACCTCTGCGAGTGCGGGTTTTACAACCGCGTTTTGGCGACGATGGCGTCAGTAGTCTGACGATCAGAGAGAAATATACCGAGGTAGACTATGAGATGATACGTGAGGTGCCGCTTTGTTCTCCCCCAGGCCAATTCTGATTTTAGAATAAATAGCTAGAATTTAAAGAGATCTAGGAGAACGATTAGGAAGGCTCCGGAGGAACGTTAGTCCGTTTGGACTTTGGTAAATATCATTTCTGCTCTGTGTATAACCTTGATGTGATTGATGTGACTTAAATATTTTAATACTGTATTATACCATTATTCTTTAGACAGTGTCTTCGGTCATCTGACGAAGTAAATCGTAGACTTATTGTTCTAACATTATATGAGTATTTGGTAATATAAAGCTTAGCCAGTCATCCTAGAAGACCCTAGGTACACTGTAGGTTATTGTCTTTATTGTGATAAGTATTAATTCTGTGTTACAAGATTACTGAAAGAGTAGTTAGGGTTAATTAAAAATTAACCCGTTAGGAATAGAGCTGTAATTCCTTTATTAATTAAGTTCCCCAAGAAGCGTTCTAAATTATCACACGTTACTGAACGAGTAGTAAGGGTTAATTATAAATTAACCAGTTAGGAATGGTGTTGTAATTCCTTTATTAATTAACTTCTCCTAGAAGCGTTTCTCAATTATCACACGTGTGGGTGTGGTGTAACGGTGAAGTGATTCGCATATTGTGTAACTAGACACCTAGAGATTAACTAATTAAGTGATCAGTTCTGGGTTGTATTATTGTTGTTATTAATTTAATACTACGGCTGTACATTTGTCAGCGTAGATTAATACAGATTCCAAAGTGTATTGTGTTTTTGTTGTGTTTTCTAGAGAACTAACGTGCTATATTATATATACTTTATATAAGATCGTATCTCTGATCATACCTAGAGACGAGCCATACTAGGTTTAACAGCCTGTTACAGAGAGATCTAATAGATATACAGTTAGGAGAGAGATTTTGATAATCGTGTTTTATTCGGTTACGGGAATTATAGAATCCCCGTGACAGCTATCATCACTAAAAATAGTTTGAGCTAAAAAGGCTGACTAAAATTATGATCTCAGAAAAAAAGGTTCGTTTTGGGGTCAGCTATTAAGTATGATGTTATGATTAATTTTGCTGTACTTGCGTGTTCAACATCTTTGTAACATTAATAATTAACACATCATAAAAACTAATAATAATCAAAACACAAAAAAATCCCACAGACCTTTTTGGCAAGTTTAGCACATTTTTCATCTTCTCTTTAATGATGTTGTCACGAAATGCCAACATATTTACTGTACAAATCCATTACCTGCAGATTACGTTTGTTTCATAACGGGATTAATTCTGGCATATCTTTCTACGTAATATTGACATGAAAAAGAAGCCTGAAGGCGGATAAGGAAACCATTATGATAAATGCTGTATAGTGAGCGATATATTGTTTTATTTACAAAGAAGGTGCACGTGGTAGTGTTAGTAGGAATGACTTAATCGAGAAGAAAAGATAATATGTAAAAATTATTCACGAAAGACACAATTTCGCGACGAGCGTCTGAGAGCATCAGACTGTGGTATTAAACTAGCTACTGCTAAATACCACGTCTAAGCCTCACGTCAAATGAATATCATTTATTACGATTTTTTACTGCTTTATTTTTGTGACCCAAGACTGTAATATGTTGTCTATAGGGGCAAAAATGTATATAAGAATCCTTGCTGCTAATCGATAAGGGAAGTCAATATCGCATCAAGGGACTTCTTCTTTTCATTACTCGACCAAGTGTAGTAATTATACTGAACAGCAGACTATTTTCATATATATATATATATATATATATATATATATATATATATATATATATATATATTATACCGGCCTCGGTGGCACGTGGTTAGGTCATCGATCTACAGGCTTGTAGGTACTGGGTTCGCATCCCAGTCGAGGCATGGGATTTTTAATCCAGATACCGACTCCAAACCCTGAGTGAGTGCTCCACACGGCTCAGTGGGTAGGTGTAAACCACTTGCGCCAACCAGTGATCCATAACTGGTTCAACAAAGGTCGTGGTTTGTGCTATCCTGCCTGTGGGAAGCGCAAATAAAAGATCCCTTGCTGCCTGTCGTAAAAGAGTAGCCTATGTGGCATCAGCATGGCCATATGTTTGACGTCCAATAGCCGATGGTAAGATAAAAAAAACAATGTGCTCTAGTGGCGTCGTTAAATAAAACATACTTTACTTTTTTAATATATATATATATATATATATATATATATATATATATATATAGAATACTGGTGGTTATCATTAAAGGCTTGAAAGGTGCTCAATACTTTAAGAGAGAGTAGAGCATGCAATAAATATATATATTGCACTTTTGTCCTACGCTATTACTCCGAGTTTCACGCCCTTCGACGATCTTCAGATAGCTGATACTGGTGAAAAGATTGCAGGGTTTTTATTTTTATGTAGTGCGGTTGCGTGGTTTGAGCTTACTGGTGTGACGGCATTTTGAGATGAGCTCAGTCCTTTTGTTGAGATTGTTTTTGTCTTTTGTTTGTAGGATGGCGAGCTTTTCCTCAATGCACAGGTTACATTGGCCGGAGTTTCGTTTGTACGTGTTCGACGTCAAAAACATACATCGGTCTATCTGGCGGTAATTTCAAACAACGATACAACAATCACACGAAATCGTTCAAACACGAAAAATACTCGAAAGAAACCGAGCTATCTAAACATGTCTGGGAACTAAAAAAACAGCGAACAAATTATGAAATAAGCTGGCAAATTATCAAACAGTCGAACACGTAATAGCGTAGGACAAACGAAACTCCGGCCAATGTAACCTGTGCATTGAGGAAAAGCTCGACAAAAGACAAAAACAATCTCAACAAAAGGACTGAGCTCATCTCAAAATGCCGTCACACCAGTAAGCTCAAACCACGCAACCGCACTACATAAAAAATAAAAACCCTGCAATCTTTTCACCATATCAGCTATCTGAAGATCGTCGAAGGGCGTGAAACTCGGAGTAATAGCGTAGGACAAAAAGTGCAATATATATATTTATATATATATATATATATATATATATATATATATATATATATATATATATATATATATATATACACGATACAATTAATACACTAAATAGACTGTCAAAATTGTCCTACAATGTTAATAAGAGTTGTAATTATACTGAATGACAAGTACGGCACTACTGGCATATCAAAGGCTGTGGTATGTGTTGACAAGATCTGTGGGAAAGTGCATATATAAGATTCCTTGCTGTTAATGGAAAATTGTAACGGGTTTCTTCTAAGACTTCGTGTCAAAATTGCAAAATGTTTGACATCCAATAACATGTGATTTTTTAAATCAGTGTGCTCTAGTGGTGTCATTAAACAAAACAAATTTTAACTTCCGAAGGCTGTGTAAAACTCATGGACCCGCCAGCAACAGCACTAAACGTAATTCTGGACCTACCTTTAGGAGTATTTGTATTAAAAGGACTGTCCTGAGTTGGCAGCTAGTTGTATTATTAAAGGGAGATTCCTCAGTTTGTTGCAATTTTAAGATGTTATCGACTAACAGAGAGTTTTTAGCGATTGTAATTACATATAAAATATATTAGTGGCTGTATATTAAACGTGTTTCTGATCGTTTTAATATTTGTACTAGGTTAATTTCATTTTATTTCTTTAAAAAAATATTTGTACGTACGAAATTATTTCAAAACAAAATCCAGTTTGGGCTTCTTACAAATATTAAGACGACCAGTTTAATCGTAGAAATAAGTAAGTTTAGTCGCAAACATCTTACAATGCAGCAAAGTCGGGAATGTCTCTTTAAACAAAAACAAAATTATAATAATAATAATAATAATAATAATAACCTTAGTTTATAAGTTGTTATTAAACTGAATATTTCTTTCCTTACAACTATCTTAGTAATAAATTCAATATTTATTTTGTCTATATTGATTGACACATGTCTTTGTAACCTGTTAGACTGTCACGTATGTTTGTAAAATTCAGGCAGCATTCGCGAATCTTATATAAAATAACACAACTGAACGCATTGCCCTATGTCTTCTTTTGATAGTGTATGTTGGAAAAAAAACCGCCGGAAACATCTGCGATATTTTGAACAAATATTACCATAGAAATGTATAACACGTTTTTATTTGTTTTATTTCAGATGGCTGGACAGAAATCTTGATAGCTACATATCCTTCATGCAGGGTATTGTGCTGGGATTACTGAAATAATGAAGGTCGATGTATCAGATGCTACTTCAAAGAAACTATTGTTCTTATGAATTGTGTTTCAAATCTGTCGATCTTGGTTCAGCCATGCCATTGCATAACCAAGCTGAAATGCTGGTGTCTACGTCGCTGGAATTCCGGAATAATTTCAGAGGGGTGCACGTACCTTGCTTAACTCCAAGCTCAGGAGACCTATTGAACGTGATGTAGTGCTGACGTCAAAAAGAAAAATAAACGAAACAGAAAGGAGTCTTTCATCATTAGCTCATCTTAACACGAAATTCTAGAGAGAAAAAAAAATACAATGCTCGTGTTGTGATTCTTCCTTTAAAAAAAATGTCTACCCCATTTCTGATGAAATGTATTTTTTTCGCGGTGATTGTCGTCTGCTGCTGTGACTTGCGCCTTGCCCAGCGTGTGCCGAGGAAGGTCGTGACGCTGCACGCGCTGGTGCCCAGGCACGCGATAGTCCGGGATCTGAACAGGACCATCAGCGTCAAGTTCCAGCGGTCGGCTCGAATTCGTCTTGTGAGGACTCACAGGAATTTACTACGTCAGTTCGACTTTCGTGTTAAATTCACCGTGATGCGATTCGACAGTCCCGAGGAGATACTACAAGCTTTCTGTGATACCACGTTCACGACGAATACCGTCACGCTGTTTCATATTAACAACCCGCTCTTTATGTCGTCACGGAAGGCGTCTAACAAATATATCAACCAACTGGCCCATTATCTCGGTCTGCCAATGATTTCTTGGGATTCCGAGTTCTCGGCTATGTCTGTGGTAAGTTTTTTATGAAAAAAAATAACATTAGTTTGTTTTGTTTACCTACACAACTAGAGCACATTTTAACATTAATCATCGGCTATTAGATGTCAAACGGTTGGTAACTGTGACACATCGTCTTAGAGAGGAAAACAAACCCACAAACCAACTACAAACAGTATACATCTCTAATTAATAATAAGTTAAGTTTGTTTTGTTTAACGACACCACTAGAGTACATTGATTTATCAATCATAGGCTACTGGATGTCAACGATTTGGTAACTTTGACATATGGTCTTATAGAGGAATCCCGCTACATTTTCCCCATTAGTAGCAACGGATCTTTTATATGTATTATCCCATAGACAGGATAGCACATACCACGGTTCTTTGGTATACCAGTCCTGGTGCACGTGCTGGAACGAAAAATAGCCCAACTGGGTCACTGACAGCGATTGATCCTAAACCGACAACGACGCATCAGGGGACCGCTTTACCACTGGACTACGTCCCGCCCTAGGTTTGTTTTTATGATGCAGACGAGATCCTTGTGTTGGCGGAATTCATGCTACTTTATGTTTTATTGTCCACACAAGTTAATCCCGTTCTGACACCGCTTGACTTAATGCCCTGGAACGCGCTTAGTGCTCGCATCAGAGCGATTTCTCCATCACGGTTGTTCTAGCTTTAATACTTTGCTATTTCCCTATTTAATTAACAACATAAAATGTATGATATCCTTTTATATTCGTCGCTGGTTTGTCCAGCGGTTTTCCTTCGAGTGTAGTTCCATTAACCCCTTTCAACTCCATTCGCACATTCACTTAAACCTTCAACGGACAAAGATGTATATATGTTATTTTGGGAATACAATATTCAGAAAGGAGTCATGCAAAATAGGTAAAATGTCAGTTGTACATAAACGTTAGTAGGTTGTTTTGTTTAACGACACAACTAGGGCACATTCATTAAGCATCGGCAACTGGATATTAAACGTTTGGTAATTTTAACAGTTTAAAGAGAAAAGCCGCTACATTTGTTTGTTGTTTAATTAACAGCAAGGGATCTTTTACATACAATTTCTCCACTGTCATGACGACACATACTGCAATCTTTAATAGACGCGGAAATCCCAACCACAGAATAGATCCATCGACATAACTAGATATTTTTTCACACACACACACATACACAAACACACACACACACAGAGAGAGAGAGAGAGAGAGAGAGAGAGAGAGAGAGAGAGAGAGAGAGAGAGAGAGAGAGAGAGAGAGAGACACACACACACACACACTCCACTCCCAATTTGTAGGAAAAAACTGCGGGAAATACAAACTGAGATAAATGAAAGGAATGTTACTTTAACAAAGTTCAAACTCATCGTTTAACTGACTTATGTAACTGTGACATTTTCTAATTAAAGTTAAACTTCGTTATGTTTTACGACACCACTAGAGCACATTGATTAATTATCGGTTTTTGGAAGTAAATCATTTAGTAATTCTGGAAGATAGTCTTCAGAAACCCGCTACATGTTTCCATTAGCAGCAATGGACCCTGTATATGTACTGTCCTACATATAGCACAGTACATACCACAGCCTTTGATATATACCAGTCTTGGAGCGCTGATTGGGACAAACACAAACCCAATGGGATACAAACACCCCAGGCAAGCGATCTACCGACTGAGCCCATTTTAGTCAATTATGAGCAAAGAAACCGGCTGTTGCAATATACATTGACAGGCTTAGTTCTTTTATGTTAGGCATCAGTGGCGCAGTGGTTAAGCCATCAGACTACAGCCTCGTAGGTACAGGGTTCGCAGCCCGGTACCGTCTCCAATCCAGAGCCAGTTTTTAAGGGCTCAGTGGGTACGTGTGAGGCCACTATACCCTCTACTCTCCCACTTATGGCCCTGTCACACTGTAGCGTATGGTATTAGCGTATGTCAGCGTATGAAAAATATCACTCATACGTTGGTATACGCTGACATACGCTAGGGGTACGTTAGGCATAGGTTGTATACGTTTGAAGCACGCTGGCATACGCTGGCACACGTTGGCATATGGCGAGGTAGAAAATTATTTTTAAGTATGTTTAAAAAATTTGTGCGTATTCCGACGTATGGTTTATACGATAAGCATACGTTAGGCAGACGCTGAATACGCTAGAGGTACGCTAGAGGTACGTGACTCCTAGGTCGAGTACGCTGGTCGTACGCTGACATACGCTGGCATGAAGGTGTACCATGTAGCTAGCGTATTGATAGCGCATTGATAGCGCATGAGTAACGTACTTCTAACGTATGTCTGACGTATCTGCAACGTATATAGACGTATATACGCAGAGTACGCTGGCCATACGCTGGTCACACGCTGGTCACACGCTGACATACGCTGGTCATATGCTGTCATACGCTAGCTATACGCAGAGTACGCTGGCCATAGCCTAACATTTCCTGACATTCGCTGGTCATACGCTGGCCATACGCTGGCCATACGCTACTCATACGCTACGCACAGGTTAAATACGGTAAGTATACGCACAATTCTGCATTTTCAAGGGCTTCTTGTGCGTATGAAAATTATTTTATGAATTTTCATACGCAACTCATACGTTTCTCTCATACTCTATAGTGTGACAGGGCCATAACCACTAACCAACTAACAATTAACCAACTGTCCTGGACAGAATGTCCAGATAGCTGAGGTATGTGCTCAGGACAGCGTGCTTGAACCTTAATTGGATATTAGCACGAAAATAAGTTGAAATTAATGAATCTTTCATGTACACTCTTTGTCAAAGGCCGTGGTATGTGCTACCCTGTCTATAAGATGATTCTGTGCTACTAATGGCTACAACTGGTGTAACAAAGGTCGTGGTATGTACTATCCTGCCTGAGGGATGGTGCATATAAAAGATCCCTTGCTGCTAATCGAAAAGAGTAGCCTATGCAGTGGCGACAGCGGGTTTTCTCTCTCAATATCTCAATATCTCTCAATGTCCGACGCCATATAATTGTAAATAAAATGTGTTGAGTGCGTCGTTAAATAAAACATTCCTTCCTTTCTAAGACTATATTATGTTAAAATTACCAAATGTTTGACATTCACTAGTCGATGATTAAACAAAACAAACCTTTTTTTTAGACACATTTCACTATTTCTGCTGTCATGTATGTTTATAATTTCAAATTATATTGGGTGGGATATTGTCAACATTTGGAGGACGGGGCGTATCCCAGTGTTAAAGCGTTTGTTATTTGTAGGAGGAAGCAATATTTCTTCAAAGAAACTCTAGCTTATTGAATAGTCAAGTGGCTCTTCCTATATACTACATACGGTTTTTTTCAAGTTACCTATTATACGGCCATTAACAGCGGCCTCGGTGGTGTCGTCGTTAAGCCATCGGACATAAGGCTGGTAGGTACATGGTTCGTAGCCCGGTACGGACTCCCACCCAGATTGATTCAGTGGGTAGATGTAAGACCACTACACCCTCTTCTCTCTCACTAACAACTAACAACTAACCCACTGTCCTGGACAGACAGCCGAGATAGCTAATGTATTTGCCCAGGACAGCATGCTTGAACTTTAATTGGATATAACCACGAAAATTAAACAGCGTTACTTTGATATGTCTTTAAAAGATATGATAATAGTAATGTGTAGTAATAGATTTGAAAGAATATCGTGTTATTTCGACGTTACGTTTTAATATGCGTTTATAGCAAACAAACGTTAATTAATAAGGGTTGTTTTGTTTAGTGACACCACTAGAGCACAATGGTGTATTAATCATCGGCTATTAGATGTTAAACATTTGGTAATTCTGGCATATAGACTTAGAGGAGGAAACCCGCTATATTGTTTGCATTAGTAACAAGGGATTCACTGATGTGGATCGATCAAAGTCCGACAGCGTATCAGGCAAGCGCTTTTCCATTAGGATACGTTCAAACCCCCACCCACCCACCCACCCAGCACCACCTCCAGCATACACACACACACACACACACACACACACACACACACACACCAGCACCAGCCTCACCCTCTGCATTAGTACAGAGTTGTCCATACGAACTAAGCTCCAAGGTCACAGTCGCTTGTGTAATACGTAAACTGGCGAGATAGATAGCATTTGATGTAATTATCCATCCATAAAAACACCCATCGATTACAACGTTCAAAAGATGTTCATTTTAGTTACTGTCTTTTTTTGTCGATTACAAATAAGGCAATTTGTCAAGAAATGCCACGATAACTCCCTATTTTTTCCACCTCCAGTCACACACGCCATGTTTAAAATACTCCGATATTTGCTCAAGTGTGAAAAACATTCAGTAATTACGTCATTTCGTGAACAGTATTGATTTTTGTTACTATCTTATCTTTTTGTTTCTTTCATTTTTTCCCCCCCTGTTGATGTTTTTCCTTCTTTCTGTTTTTTTTCGCGTCGGGACGTAGCTCAGTGGTAGAGCGCTCGCCTGGGTTTCCATGGGTCGCAGGATATTGATCGCCCTCTAGGCACTCACGTTTTTCCTGTTCCAACCAGTCCCGTATAATTGGCACATCAAAGGGCATGACGTGTACTGTTCTGTCTGTTTTAAAATGTGTATAACAGATCCCTTGTTGTTTTCACTATAATTGTAGTCGATGTGGCGGTTGCGGGTTTCCTCTCACATTCACTACGTGGTCTCTCTCTCTCTGTCTTGAAAGTATTGAAATATTAAATACCAAATAACCGTAGTTGAGATGTCGTTAATAAACAAAAATTCATTCTCTTCCCTTTCTCTTTTTTCCTAATATTAAAGAAACATTTACATGTCGTTAAACAAATATTCATTCTCTCCCTTTTCTCGTTTTCTCAATCAGGGTAACTCTTCGACAAACATTCAGATGTCGTTAAACAAAGATTCATTATTTTCTCTTTCTCTTTTTCTCAATCAGGGTAACTCTTCGACAAACATTCAGATGTCGTTAAACAAAGATTCATTCTCTCCCTTTTCTCTTTTTCTCAATCAGGGTAACTCTTCGACAAACATTCAGATGTCGTTAAACAAAGATTCATTATTTTCTCTTTCTCTTTTTCTCAATCAGGGTAACTCTTCGACAAACATTCAGATGTCGTTAAACAAAGATTCATTATTTTCTCTTTCTCTTTTTCTCAATCAGGGTAACTCTTCGACAAACATTCAGATGTCGTTAAACAAAGATTCATTATTTTCTCTTTCTCTTTTTCTCAATCAGGATAACTCTTCGACAAACATTCAGATGTCGTTAAACAAAGATTCATTTTCCTCTCTTTCTCCTTTTCTTAACCAGGGTAACTCTTCCAGAAACATTCAGATAGCGCCGACGTTGCAGCATCAGTCTCGCGCCATGTTGAAGATGCTGGAGAATTACAATTGGTCAGATTTCTCTGTCGTCACGACGCAGGCGGCGGGGAACCAGGACTTCTTGTGGTCGCTGCGTACGGTCGTGCATGAAAGCCAGAAACAGGCGGCATACACAGCCGCAGGCGTCAAAACATTTAGGTAAGTTGAAATAAAAATGAGTACCTGCCTCGGTGGTGTCGTGGTTAAGCCATCGGACATAAGGCTGGTAGGTACTGGGTTCGCGGCCCGGTACCGGCTCCCACCCAGAGCGAGTTTTAAGGACTCAATGGGTAGGTGTAAGATTAGTATACCCACTGTCCTGGACTGACAGCCCACGTATCTGAGGTACCTGTGTGTGTGTGTGTGTGTGTGTGTGTGTGTGTGTGTGTGCGCGCTTGTATGTGTGTGTGTACGTGTGTGGGTGTACCCAGGACAGCGTGCTTGAACCTTTATTGGATATAAGCACGGGAATTAGTTGAAAGAAGAATAAATTAGTGAATATGTCATCACCACAACTTTCTAACGCTACCTTTACAGTAGTTTCTCCATGTATATATATCTTGTACCTCACAACAACTTTCCGACGCTACAATTAAGTAGTTTCTACTTTTGAACATCACAATTAAAATTTATATATTTGTACATCACAAAATTTTATCTTGCAAAAATGTGCTGAATCCACTTGAAAATGGGCAACGTATTACGATAAGTTGAAATGAAACGAATGCCATCACAAGTGTTCAACGCAATGTTTTGTGTTTGTTTTAATAATTAGCGTGTTCGAAACCCTAGTGGTACATGAGCACGTTAAACTAGTTACCTACCTTTAATAATTAAATGTAAAGTTAAGATTTGTATAACGTATACAGCTTATTGTGATCACATGTAATATTATACAGCTGTAGTAAATAATATAATTAATAAAAACAGGAATATCACAGACATATGCTTCCCAAACATGTATCATTAAAGCCACTTTCTTTCAAGAATATCATTAATTGTACACTGTAAGAAATGCCCGTGGAAATGACGGAAATATATATGTTAAAAATAACAGTTTTACCGTTATTATAACGGATATACCTTCAAGAGAAGTATACGTGCAACGGAAATTATTCCATGACACTTCTTTTGTCAAAATATATATCTCTTCTGTTACCAGCTTAAGATTTTAAACGTAAATTCTGACTAAAAAAAATAAACAAAAGTATAGATGAAAACAAATCCAGTATTGCATTGGAATTTGGCGCACACATAATTATATTTACGTAACTCCACTATGCACTGCCCAAGTAAAAAGTTATTTTACCAACATCCGGTTGTTAAGGCATGACTGGTGAGAGTTATCGTGAGAGTCTTTCGACATAATTTCCAATCAGAACGTTCCCTGAGCAATATCCGATGTTCAGAAACAGATTTGCCATTTCCTGCTTAAAATATCATTGTGTCCGGGATAATCTTCTGATTAAATATTGATGAAATCAAAATGTTTGCAACCCAAAAAGAAAGAAATGTTTTATTTAACGACGCACTCAACACATTTTATTTACGGTTATATGGCGTCAGACAAATGGTTAAGGACCACACAGATATTGAGAGAGGAAACCCGCTGTCGCCACTTCATGAGCTACTCTTTTCGATTAGCAGTAAGGGATATTTTATATGCACCATCCCACAGACAGGGTAGTACATACCACGGCCTTTCATATACCAGTCATGGTGCACTGGCTGGAACGATTAATAGCGCAATGGGCCCACTGACGGGGATCAATCCCAAACCGACCGCGCATCAAGCGAGCGCTGTACTACTCGCCCCTGTTTGCAACCATGCAAAATGAGACTGAAAATGTATTGAAGTAATTGAGAGATGTTTTGATACTGATGATAAGAAGTGTGAGGAATTATAACCCTCCCAGTGCTGGGTCCATGTACATTGTTAAGACGTTGCCCAGTACAAGCTTGGGGGACGGGGGACGGGGGACGGGGGACGGAGGGCGGAGGAGGTGGGGTGGCAAGATCTAGATAAGTCGGTAAAACGCTCGCCTAAGGTGCTAGGGTACTAAGGTTCGAATCTCTTCAGTGGACACATTCTCTGGCTGCCCCCCCCCCCCTTTCCCCGTCCTAATGCGTACCCTTCAGACTAGTATATCAATGGCCGTGGCATGTGCTGTCGTGACTCATGAAAAGCCCATATAAACGATCCCGTAATGTTAATGAAACGTTGTTTCCTATAAAACTATGTCAGAACGATCGAATGTTTGTTGGAACATAGTCAGCTGTTGTCCCTTGGGGGGCATACACAATATTAGCATGCATGGCATAGCATATTTCAATAGATACTAGGGGTATCCAATCGTTTATATGGCGGTGACACGTCCATCAAATGGAATCTGTCAACCTATTTGCACCGAAGAAATTGAGTGTTACAGATTACGCCTTGCACACGGATGAAAGACAAATGCAATTTGCGACTTACTCAAATAAAACCGGCCTCGGTGGCGTCGTGGTTAGGCCATCGGTCTACAGGCTGGTAGGTACTGGGTTCGGATCCCAGTCGAGGCATGGGATTTTTAATCCAGATACCGACTCCAAACCCTGAGTGAGTGCTCCGCAAGGCTCAATGGGTAGATGTAAACCACTTGCACCGACCAGTGATCCATAACTGGTTCAACATAAGCCATGGTGTGTGCTATCCTGCCTGTGGGAAGCGGAAATAAACGATCCCTTGCTGATAATCGGAAAGAGTAGCCCATGTAGTGGTGACAGCGGGTTTCCTCTCAAAATCTGTGTGGTCCTTAACCATATGTCTGACGCCATATAACCGTAAATAAAATGTGTTGAGTGCGTCGTTAAATAAAACATTTCTTTCTTTCTTTTTTTCTTTTTCATCCTGATATAAGGAATTGCATTTTCGTTTATTAATTACAGCAGGCGCCTGTGCAGAGGGAGTGGGGTTCGAATCCCCTGCTTCAAGTAAATTTTCTTTTTTAACGCATGGCCTGACACTACCCCCTAAAAATTACGCTCGCCACACCCTAGACCCCCACCCCCACCCCATGCACATTTTTCTGCACACACACATGTACAAGTACAACATTACGTGTTTTGTATTCATACGTGAATTGTATTTCCATGTATTTATTGCAGGTATAAGATATTGCAAGAGATTATAATTTCTGATGGGCGGAATGAAACGGACGTACACGAGGAACTGTCCAAACTCGTGGGAACACACACTCGGGTCATACTGTTACACTCCGACAAGTAAGTAAACACAATGTGTTACCCATACGGTATCTTGGTTCATATCCATGTGTTACGTTACAGAAATTTGTTAGAAATGGAGCTCGTTTAATCATATTATATGTTCGAGATAACAGGTGGAGTAATTCCTTCCAAACCCCCATCACACGCACCCGCACCCCCCTTCACCCCACCCCCCAACACACACATATACATACAAACACATATATACACATACACACACACACACTCAGGCTCACACACGCTCTCACACACACATATATATACATACACACAAACACACACACACACACACACACGCACACACATACACTCATACACACACACACTCACACACACAACACACACACATAGCACAACACACACTCAAGCACACACGTCGCATATATATAAGCCAAAAACGCTGAGCAATTTGGTACTTCTGCATTGTACTTTAAAATGCAAGCTGTCCAATGACGTCACTGATGTTCATTTTATTTTAAAATTCGAGTTTTCATTTATTTGAGCACATTTACCAAGTTGCTAAGAATGTATCGGTGGTCGAATGGTTACCGTGTTTGTCTGGGAACTGCAGGCGATTCGATGCCTACGGTTCGAGCCCCAGCATGAGAGACAATTTTTAAGTCCAAAACGGATGTTTATCCGCTGAGCCCGTGCGTTAATATCTATGTATGTACTAACCAAACCCACACATACATACAATTTAAATCCACTCAGTTTTAAAATGACAGACAAAACTTATTTTATATTTTTCGGCGGATTGTAGTTAACGGCGTGCACTATGAAGCACGACTCCTGCCACGTCCCCCCGCCCTCACCCCCTCACCCCACCATATATCCTCTCTGCTGTCTTCAGGCGGGAAGTAGCCCAGTGTATTTAATATGTCATTTTAGTTGCAAAAAAAAAGAGAGACTCTGTTAGTCGGAAAAATCTTACAATGACTGCAGACTCGGAACAGTTCCTTTAAATATCGTTGAGGGGAGGCCCAGTGGTAAAGCGTTCGCTTGATGCGCGGTCAGTCTGGGATCGATCCCCGTTGGTGAGCCTATTGGATTATTTCTCGCTCCAGCCAGTACACCACGACTGTTATCCTGTCTGTGGAATGGTGCATATAACTGGTGATCGAGCAGCCCATGAAGTGGCGACAGTGGGTTTCCTCTCTCAATATCTGTGCGGTCCTTAACCATATATCCGACGCCATATAACCGGCCCATTTGGGCTATTTCTTGTACCAGCCAGTGCACCACGACTGGTATATCAAATGCCATGGTATGTGTTATTCTGTTTGTAAAATGGTGCATATAAAAGATTCCTCGCTGGTAATCGAGTAGCCCACGAAGTGGCGACAGCGGGTTTTCTTTCTCAATATCTGTGTGGTCTTTAACTATATGTCTGACGCCATATAACCGTAAATAAAATGCGTCGTTAAATAAATAAAAAACACATGTCCTTCCTCTGCTGTCTTCTGTTCTCAGTAATAATCATTACTATATTATTCATATTCATTCTCTCCAGATTGGCCTGTTTAGTGTTTTGGATTACTGCTGTGTATAAACGTATAACAATGCCCATGTCGACAGATGCATGTTTTCGAATAGATAAACAAACATTGACAGTAGGCGGATCGATTTTCAATTTTCAAAGCCCATTGTTTGCTCTTTTACACCCGTTAACATCTGTCTCTGGGTCTGTCTTTTTTAAATAAGTAAGACTAAACAGAAAACGTATCTATGGGAAAACGTGAGTGGGTCCAACTGTGTAGGGCCACGGGGAGTGACGTAGTAAAGCGCTCGTGGTAGGTCTACAATCGACCCCCGTCGGTGGATCCATTGCGCTATTTCTTGTCCCGGCCAGTGCACCATGACTGGTATATAAAAGGCTGTGGTATGTGCTATCCTGTCTGTGAGATGCTGCACATAAAATATATATTGCTACTAATGGAAAAGTTGAAATGGGTTATTTCTAGAATAACGGATATTAATAAATCAGTGTGATTTAGTGGTGTCGTTAAACAAAACAAACACATTTTTGTGAACCCACAGTAACAAATCAGGCTCTCTCTCTCTCTCTCTCTCTCTCTCTCTCTCTCTCTCTCTCTCTCTCTCTCTCTCTCTCTCTCTCTCTCTCTCTCTCTCTCTCTCTCTCTCTGTTGTGTGTTTGTTGGTGTGTCTGTCTGTATGTAGTTGGTGCTACTGCCCGGGATATCCAAAATATTTCTGGCTCTCATATAGCTAGAATATAGGGCCGTACCCAGGTGCGGATGTATGGGGCTCCCCCTTTTTTTCGCCGACGTCAATGTGGATGTGGTTTTCCAATACTTTCGTACGTACTATAAAATTATATATTAAGAAATGAAAATTAAGTTTGACCTAGTTCACACAATAAGTCCATCAGAAACACTTTTAATATACACACTGATAAGTTTTATAGAAGAATTTTGTTTTTTACACATCCGTCGGTGAGAACATTATTTGTTATTTTTGATAAGATATACTTGACACATATACGTGCGATAACATTTTACGGACACCTAGGTGATGACCATGTCACCAATGCCATACCACCAAATGGAAAAACTCGGTAGAAATCGATCACTAGTTAACCTGAAATTGACTTGTCTGTGACGCACAGGTTAACTTTCAGCTTTAGGGCCGTACATAGGTTTTAGTTGGAAAAGGCGTTTAAATTTATTTTAAAACTGTTTTCTAAAGATATTTAAGAAATAGAATACTACATTCGTGTCCGTTATATACCGTTTATCTTACAACTCGTTGTTTAAAAATGTATCCAACGAGCAAAAACGAGTTGGATACGTTTTTAAACAACCCGTTGTAAAATAAACAGCATATAACGGGCACTCATGTAGTATTCTCTATGTTTTTAATATGCAATTTTAGTTATTAAAGCGTCTCTGTTAGTCGGCAAAATCTTAACAATGGCAACAAACTCACGGCAGTCCCTTCAAGAAGTTAGAGCTGACTGTGTTAACATTAGGACGATCAGTATAAAATTAGAAGATTGTATTTTAATTGATTTTAATTAAAATGTACACAACATTAGAGTAAAGTTTTTATCAGTACAAGCGGTGTAAAGCCAACTGTGTTAGGACGAGCAGTATAAAATTAGAAGATTTTTTTTTTTTTTTTTTTTTTTTTTAAATTAAACTGTACATAACATTAGAGTAAAATTTATATCAGTACAAGCGGTCTGGATCAGTGTCTTGAGTCCTAGCAGTTGTTTCCTGATTAAAATGTCAGAAGCGGAGATTGCTTCCTATTACGACTTTTACTAAGCCATCAAGTTTGATCATCTTCTCGGTCCTCCCCGGGGCAGTCGCCTGCCTCGAAGGGACCCATTCAACGATTTCGCCAAACCGTTAAATTGGCAGTAGCCATTCAACAAAATTAATTTAAAGACAAATAAAAAGAGGCATTTTTAACTAAAAAAACAAACATTCTGTTATATTTCGGGAGGTCATTAATTCATTTATTTCAACTTATTTTCGTGCTTATATCCAATTAAGGTTCAAGCACGCTATCCTGGGCACACACCTCAGCTATATGGGCTGTCTGTCCAGAACAGTGGGTTGGTTTTTAGTTATTAGTGGTTAGTGAGAGAGAGAGAGAGAGAGAGAGAGAGAGAGAGAGAGAGAGAGAGAGAGAGAGAGAGAGAGAGAGAGAGAGAGAGAGGAGGGTGTTGTGGTCTTACACCTACCCATTGAGTTGTTAAAACTCGCTCTTGGTGGGAGCCGGTACTGGGATGAGAACCCTAAGACTATGTGTCAAAATTACCAAATGTTTGAAATCTAGTAGCCGATGATTAATAAGTCAGTGTGCTCTATGGGTGTCGTTACACAAAACAACTTTTATTGGTTATTATAGTGGGGAACATGTAATGGAGGATCTCTTTTTTAAACGCTGCACCTCCTCTTTTTAAGAAATCCTCCTTGATCCCTTCACATCACATACAATAGTTTGACTATAGGCGTAGGTGAGAGGCGTTCCTTGTTACCCAGCCAGACAATAATCACAGTTTTATAAAATTAAAGTTTGTTTTGTTTAACGACACCGCAAGAGCACACTGGTTAATTAATCATCGGCTATTGGATGTCAAACATTTGACAATTTTGACTCGTAGTCATCAGAGGAGACCCGCTACATTTTTCCTAGTTCAGCAAGGGGTCTTTTATATGAACTTTCCCAAAGTCAGCAAAACGCACATACCACGGCCTTTGACCAGTTGCGGTGCACTGGATGGAATGAGAAAACCCCCATCTGTTGAATGCTGGTTTGATCCTGCGTCGCAAGCACATCAACCCAAAGTTCAGCCAGCAAACGTTTCGCTAACGTTCGCGACCTATTTGATTGGTTTCCGACGTGGCCATTTGGTTTATTGTGAAGTGCATAAACCAGTCTAGCGGACGTTTTTCTGCTCGGTCTAACTGAACGCAGCTCCGGCGAACGCTAAAAAAACCCTGAGCTAACTCCTGCCATCTAAGATACTTGTATAATTAATTTTGTTTTCCAGTCTCGAGTCGAAGTATATACTGGACGAAGCGGCCAGGCTGGCCCTCACGACGAAGGAATACGTCTGGATCCTCACGTCGGCTGCCATGACGAGAGGCTCAGCATCCGTCGCCTACCGCGGCTTCCCGTTAGGACTCTTTGGTAAGGCAGTGTGTACATGCATGCCAGTGGCGGATCCAGAAAATCCATTGGGGTGGGGTGAGGGTGGTCAATGACATTCCAGAAGGGATTCCTCAGATTCTCCAACGTAAAAAATAATGATTGTTTTAAAAATATAAATATAACTCTCTCTAAATTTAGGGGGGGCCTGGACCCCTAGGGCATCTCCTTAGACCCGCCACTGCATGCAAGAAAAACAGTCATGATTACCCATATGTTTAAAATGTTAAAGTCAATGTTTGTTTTATTTAACGACACCACCATTGATTTATTGGATGTCAAACATTTGTCATATAGTAGAGGGCGGGACGTAGCCCAGTGGTAAAGCGCTCGCTTGATGCGCGGTCGGTTTGGGATCGAATCTCGTCGGTTGGCCCATTGGGCTATTTCTCGTTCCATCCAGTGCACCACGACTGGTATATCAAAGGCCGTGGTATGTGCTATTCTGTCTGTGGGATGGTGCATATAAAAGATCTCTTGCTACCAATGGAAAACATATAGCGGGTTTTCTGTTTATGACTGTGTCAATATGACCATATGTTTGACATTCAATAGCTGATGATTAATAAATCAATGTGCTCTAGTGGTGTTGTTAAAAAAAAAAATTTTGTCATATAGTATTAGAGAGGAAACCTGCTATATATTTACAATAGTAACAAGAGATTTTCTATATGCACCATCCCACAGACAGCATAGTACATACCACGGCTTTTGATATATTGGTCGTGGCGCACTAGCTGGAACGAGAAAAAATCCAATGGGTCCACCAACTGGAATCGATCCCATACCGACAGCGCATCAATCGAGCGTTTTTCTCGTGGGCTACCTCCCACCTCCACCAATATGTTTAAAGTTGCAGACCTAGTTTCAACCCGTGAAAACGGACACCACGTTTGGTTGATCTACAAACCTGCAACACATCTTGATAAAGTTGTAATGGACTGAAACGAGAGTCTGTGATGTTGAAATGCGAAAATACCTTCTAAAAAGATAAACTAAAAGTCCGTCTCAATAACTGCCACCTTATCGTGGTATTAGAAACATCAGGATGACCAGAAACACTTCGGATGTACGTAAATGGATAATGCAAACAATAAAATGCAAGTAATGTGTTATTTCATTTATCGAAAACGACTCTAATAGCGAAACATACGTCGCAGTGTTAAAAAACAAGGATATGTCACATTAAGGACAGAGGAAAATCTACAGGGTTCACGTGATCACATGAAGGGTGCTGAAGACAGTGGAACTGAAATTTCATATTTGCCAGAATTGCTTTTAAAACAAATTAACGTAAATACAGGTCAGCAAAGATATTTATGTGCAAATAAAGCACTTGTAATGTATTCATACTCTAACCTGAATGCAAATGGAGAGCATTGTTCCTTATCTTCTTCTCATTTCTTCTTTTTCTGCTAATTCATCTTCTTCTTAATTTTTTTTTCTTCTTCTTCTTCTTCTTCTTCTTCTTCTTCTTTTTCTTCTACTACTGCTACTATTACTACTGCTACTACTACTACACATACTATTACTACTACAACAACTACTACACCTAAAACTACTACTACACCTACTACTACTACTACAATTACTACTACTACTACAACAACTACTACTATTACTACTACAACTACAACTACTACTACTTCGTTTCTTCGTTGCTCTAACGTTAATTGTAAAAGATAACATAATTAGTGTAAGAAAAATACATACTTTATTTTTTTAAACAAGAAAGCACTTCTAAAATGTTTGCTGGTAAAAAACAAACTCTAAACATAACGCTTAGAAACTGTTTTCACTTCAGCTATTTCCTATGACGTGGGCAAAAACGTGATGCGTGAGGCGGTGGAGACGACAGTGGATATCTGGCTGTCTGCGTTAAACAAAATGGCGGGAAACCAAACACTGATGCAGACGACATCACTAGAACCTGTCTTCTCGTGCAACTCCACCACTCAGTACTGGAAGGATGGTGAAGTTTTATACAAGTAATATATTTAAAAAATTAATGTGTTTATTATTAAACTGGTGGTGATGATGATGATGATGGTGGTGGATATGGAAATAGTGGTGATGATGATAATGATGATGATAATGGTGATGATGGATGTGGAGGTGATGATGATGGTCATGATGATGATGAAGGTGGTTATTTTGATGGTCATGATGATGATGACGGTGGTTATTTTGATGGTCATGATGATGATGACGGTGGTTATTTTGATGGTCATGATGAAGATGACGGTGGTTAGTTTGATGGTGATGATGATGATCATCATCATGAAGACGATGGAGATGATGATGGTGGTGATGATGAGGACGATGAGGAAGACATATATTCGTGCTTATATCCAAGAAAGATGTTTATGTGCGGTGCAGAAATTTTGCGACCATGCTATTCTTATACATTTGGTTTCACACACACACACACACACACACACACAGTCGCTTGTGTGTTTTTGGTCGCGATTCATCCATCCATCTATCTATCCATCAATCCACCCATTCATCCATTTATTCAATCATGCTCTGATGTGCAAGATTTAAAATAGATACATTATTGATTCGATTTTGTTTTCTCAGACATTTGAAAGACACTGTGTTGAGGTATCCACGAAGGACGGAATTTACGGACGAGGGAACACTCAAGCATACAGAACTGAAGATTATGAACGTCCAGAAGGGAACCTTGGGAAAGAAATACGTGGAGGTAATAATATAGTTTCTTTCTGAAGAAGATAACATCCTAAGCATTTAAATGTTTATCAAACTAAACACAACTGTGATTTCTTATGATCGTTCTTCGCTTTAGGATAATGGTATTAAATATTTTCCTGAAAACACCCATTGATATTGCACTGCTGCAGGAAATTCACATGGCACTCTTTCTTTCACTCACTGTATGTCTCTGTCTGTCTGTCTGTCTGTTACTGTCTGTCTGTACGTCGTCTCTCTCTCTCTGTACTGTGTCCCTCTGTATCTCCCTCTCTTCTCTCTCTCTCTCTCTCACCTCTCTTCTCTCGTCTCTCTCTCTCTCTCTCTCTCTCTCTCTCTCTCTCTCTCTCTCTCTCTCTCTCTCTCTCTCTCTGTGTGTGTCTCTGTATTTGTTATATGCGTTGTGCCTGTGTCTCCAACACAACCCCCTTCTTATCCTCTTTCTTTCTCCGCCTTCATCTCCCTCTTTCTCTCTCTCTATTCTCTCCTCTCTCCTCTCATCTCTCCTCTCTCTCTCTCATCTCCGTCCTCTCTCTCTCTCCCTCCTCTCTCTCCTCTCCTCATCTCTCTCTCCTCTCTCGCCTCTCTCTCTATGCATTTATGCATTTAATCATTCATATAACAAGTTTGCGTTAAGCTTGTTATAATGGTAAACATAATTAGATAACAAAAATGCACTAATCCCATATGATTGTTGCTGTACCTAAAAAAACCCACCATGACTAAGTCTATAGGCCTGTCTTAAAAGGGGGTTAAACGACAATTATAGGTTTATCCCGCCAGGATAAATTGTATATCTCTTGAATACTGGTGACCAGAAATGTTTTATATGAGTAATATGTATGCCTCCCGCTGGGGCTGCATTTAGGTCAGTCGGTAGATCGCTGGCCTGGTGTTCTTGGGACGTAGGGTCGTAGGATCGAATCTCTTAGGCAGCACCATTTGGGTTTTCCCGTCCAAACCATGACTGGTATATCAAAGGCTGTGTGTTGTCCTGTCTGTTGGAAAATGCATATAAAAGATTCCTTGCTGCTAATGGAAAAATTTAGCTTGTTTTCTCTGACGAATCGTCAATGGACCTATTGGGCTATTTCTCGTTTCAGCCAATGCACCACGCGAGATATACCAAAGGCTGTGAGATATAAAAAGTCACTTGTTACTAATGGAACAGCGTAGTGGGTTTCCTCTCTAAGATTTTGTCAAAATTACCAAATTTTTGACAACCAATAACCGATGGTTAATAAATTAATGTGTATCTCTAGTGGTGTCGTTGAACAAACAAACTTTTTTTCTCTTAAGACTACATGTTAGAATTACCAAATATTTGACGTCCAATAGCCGATGTTAATTGATGTGCTCTAGAGGTGTCAGTAAATAATATAAACTGTAACCTTCTGTCGCTCTCTCCAGGTTGGCACATGGACTTGGAAGGGTTTATCCATGAAAGGAATCACGTGGTCTGCAGGAGCTAAGAATCCGCCAAAGGGGAAACCCGAGCGCTACTTCCTGAGGATCGTCACTGTCGAGGAACACCCTTACGTCATCTTCCGGCCACATGACCACACGGGGCAGTGCGGCCATGAATCCGTGCAATGTCGAGCTTACCAAAGAGACGAGAACAAGACACGGTAAAATGAAATAACTGTCAAATATCAACCCCTGCAATTAACAAAATGACCGCGACAAAAAAAAAAAATCGTGGAAAAAGCATTCTAATGTAGATCATTCTAACTCCGCGGCAATCCTTACGGCATTGCCAATTGCCGCGGCAATTGC
>NC_054706.1:58393555-58426055 GCF_016097555.1 Gigantopelta aegis
CAATACAAGACTTTGGACAAGACTTTCAACTTATTTTCAGAGCCGTACGACTACCCTTCCTGGTCTTTCATCCTGGTGTTTAGCGTGCATCGGTTACGTTTAGGGTTAGGGTTAGGGTAGGGGTAGGGGTAGGGGAGGGGTAGGGTTAGGGGAGGGTTAGAGTTAGCGTAGGCTAAGTGGTCTCAGAACAAGACTTTTGACAAGACTTTCAACTTGTTTTCAGAAAACGAAAACCCGTTCTAGGCTTTGATCTTTGGTGTTCAGCGTGCATCGGTTAGGGTTAGGGTAGGGTTAGGGTAGGGGTAGGGTTCTGGTTGGGTTAGGGTTAGCGTAGGCTAAGTAGTCTCAGTACAAAACGTTTGACAAAACTTTCAACTTGTTTTCAGAGCCGTACGAAAACCAGTTCTAGGCTTTGATCTTTGGTGTACAGCGTGCATGGGTTAGTGTTAGGGTTGAGGTTGGGGTTAGAGTTAGTTAGGGTTGAGGTTAGGGTTAGGGTTAGAGTTAGGGTTAGAGTTAGGGTTAGGGTTAGAGTTAGGATTAGGGTTAGAGTTAGGGTTAGAGTTAGAGTTAGGGTTAGAGTTAGGGTTGAGGTTAGGGTTAGGGTTAGGGTTAGGGGTAGGGTTAGATTTAGGGTTAAAGTTAGGGTTAGAGTTAGGGTTGAGGTTAGGGGTAGGGGTAGGGGTAGGGGTAGGGGTAGAGTTAGGGTTAGGGTTAGAGTTAGGGTTAGGGTTAGGTTTAGGGTTAGAGTTAGGGGTAGGGATAGCGTACGCTTAGTGGTCTCAGTGCAAGACTTTTGACAAGACTTTCAATTTGTTTTCAGAACCGTACGACTACCCGTCCTGGGCTTTGATCCTGGTGTTCAGCGTACACGCCACGGGAACCTCCATCTTCATCTTCGAGTGGCTCAGTCCGTACGGACTAGACCAGGGACACGCTTCCATGCGAGGTAACTGAGGTAAATCATTGTGTGATGATCACCCATGTAATGTCGCTGGGATTTTTTCTCTTTCTTGTCTTGTTTAACAGGACTATGGATAGCATAGTGCTTTGGTGGGTGAGCAGTTGTCTCAATAAACAATATGAAAAATAGTTTCGTTTTAGATTCTAAATTATTCTAACAATTTTAATGTCAGGGTTCAGGCACATCTGTTCCGGCTACATTCATTGACATCATCTGCGGCTGCAGGCCCGTATGAACGATATCTGGAGTGGGGTTCACAATCTCTAGAGAAGGGGCAACTATTCTCTAGTGGGGGCAGAAGCCAGATATTCATCTTTATTTACATGAAGTAGGAAAACAAAAATACAAAAAAGTTGGGGGCATAGGAATCCAGCCCCTACCACTCCTACCCTAATCCGGCTCCTACGGGCTTTGGCTTCAGGGCAGATGTTCTTTTATTTGGCGTCGATCATTTTGGTATGCTTCCATCAGAGAAGTGTTCAATAATGCCAATAGGGTGTATACTACCAAACCAAATCCCATAGACGACAATGGTAATATGTGGCTAAAACTCCTACCTGCAGCATAAACGCCACGGATATAAATACTACAATTCCTCACCCTTAAAATAAATCAGCAAAAACTGGGGGACAAGCTGCTTATTTCTGAGATAACGGGTAGCGTCTATGACTACCCTAGTTCCGCACAACATTCGAGTACGTATTTTTGCAGGTACCCCATACATGTTTCAAGCACAAGGCTACTTGACTCAGTGGTACTAGATTAAATAAAATTGCATACATTTTTTACCCAGATAAAACTAATTTTTTACCATAACATTTATTGTGGTGTTTACTTCTCTATCAAAAGTTGGGTGCACCTCGAACTTTGACCCAGCCGGAAGTTATTTGATGTAGTACTTCTTGCAGTGCACACAACCTCTGACTTCATCAGAGCGTTTTGTTCAAGATAGGAAATCCTTTTAATTTAAAAGTGCACATTTTGTTTACATGTAGAAGATTCAATAATACCGTGTCAAGATTAGTTTTTGATGTTTAACAGGGCAGTAAAAGCAAATGGCAGGGGTCAGCTGTCCTCAGTATAATATAAAAATATGCCTTTTAACTTTGGAAGTGTCCTTTGTCTATCTGACGAAATCCCTATATAGTACTCTGTCCTAACTTCTCTGTTACTGCACCCCCAGTTGTAGTTGTAGTTTGGCTAGATACTTAATGTGCTAGACGTTTCCATTCTGTATGGGGTAATAATGATACAATGCGACTGGTAGTAACTACTTGTAGTATTGAATCAATTTGTATCAAACAGAACTTAATACTCAAAGTCCAAACAGTATTTTATATGCCAACGTCCATTTAAGATTTGGGCATTACCTCCCTCCACCCCAGGACGCTGCCTCTGGTATGACCAGTGGATTGACCCACGGAAAACACAACTCTAGAGTAGTCCCCAGCTTAAAATATTTTTGGAAGACAATACAAGAAAGAACATAACCTTCTATAGCCAACCCCCCCCCCCCCCACATGTTCATACTTTAATTTGTGCAGGGGAAACTGCCCCTGCCCCCCCCCCCCCCCCCCCCACCTTCGGTGCTAGATTTCTCAAACCATTCAGGCAGTAATATGGCAGTCAAATAGATCACGCAATGGTGTAGATTGCGAAAACTGAACTTGACATTCAACCAGTGCATGTGGACCAAGACGTCCCCGGCGTGTAACGGTATATGGATGTTCTGTCTGGGGCAATAATTGAAATACTTGATACTCTTAAAGTACACCGGTTTCATTTTGAATAAAGGAAAAGGAAAGGAATATTGTGTTTAACGTCATCTTGGTGCATTGGTGTCTGAAATGTGGTTTACTAATATATGGTCAAAACATGGCAGAGAGAGAGAGAGAGAGAGAGAGAGAGAGAGAGAGAGAGAGAGAGAGAGAGAGAGAGAGAGAGAGAGAGAGAGAGAGAGAGAGAGAGAGAGTGGGGGAGAGAGAGAGAGATACAGAGACAAACTTAGAGACAGACAAAGAGGTGGGAGCGAGAAACAGACAGACAGCAGACAGACAGACAGACAGACTTAAGGACAAATATGGGAGAGAGACAGACGGATTTGAGACCGACAGACTTAGAGACAGAGAGAGAGAGAGAGAGACAGAGAGAGAGAGACACAGAGAGAGAGAGACAGAGAGAGACAGAGAGAGAGGGGAGGGGGGAGGGGAAAGACAGACAGCCTGTTGCCGCTACAGGGGAAATCTTCTAGTAACTCCCCATTCCTGAAACATAATGAACAAGGCCCCTTGTCCCTTGTCTCCATTATTTTTCTAGGAATGGACGATAACTCAAACATTCCTCTATACATGTCTTTTATTCCCAGAACACAAGTTCTCCCTGTTCCGGTCGTTCTGGCTGATCTGGGCCATGCTGTTCGGGGCCGCCGTGTCGACGGACGCCCCTAAAGGAATATCCAGTCGCTTCCTCGCCAACCTCTGGGCGCTGTTCGCCCTCGTCTTCCTCGCCAGCTACACCGCCAACCTCGCCGCCTTCATGATCACCAAGGAGGAGTACTATGACCTGATCGGCATCGACGACAACAGGGTCAGTACAGACCATTACAAGCAAAAGGGTTTAATTCATAGAACTCGCTTAAGCTGTATTTAAGAGTTTAATTCACAGAACTCGCTTAAGCTGTCTTTAAGGGTTTACAGAACTCGCTTAAGCTGTCTTTAAGGGTTTAATTCACAGAACTCGCTTAAGCTGCCTTTAAGGGTTTAATTCACAGAACTCGCTTAAGCTGCCTTTAAGGGTTTAATTCACAGAACTCGCTTAAGCTGCCTTTAAGGGTTTAATTCACATAACTCGCTTAAGCTGCCTTTAAGGGTTTAATTCACAGAACTCGCTTAAGCTGTCTTTAAGGGTTTAATTCACAGAACTCGCTTAAGCTGTCTTTAAGGGTTTAATTCACAGAACTCGCTTAAGCTGCCTTTAAGGGTTTAATTCACAGAACTCGCTTAAACTGTCTTTAAGGGTTTAATTCACAGAACTCGCTTAAGCTGCCTTTAAGGGTTTAATTCACATAACTCGCTTAAGCTGCCTTTAAGGGTTTAATTCACAGAACTCGCTTAAGCTGTCTTTAAGGGTTTAATTCACAGAACTCGCTTAAGCTGCATTAAACACTAAGGCATATTGTTCACTACTATAACCGTTTATAATCACTGAAATCAAACATTACTTATATTTTATTGTTTAGATTATTCATTTCCGTACAACCGAAGTGGGGGTTTTTTAAAAACCTACGTGCGTCTGAGAAGTAACGGCTATGGAGTCGCGTTTTTGTCGACTTTTAAGGCTCTTTCAGCGTCACTGACTCTTGTTTCACTCTGTTGTATCCAAATTTGTTACAGGTTTGTAAATTAACCAAACATAGCGTACCTTAGTGTTTAAAAAAACTAGGGTCTGTCCCTTTAAGCAACATCGCATCGTCCTTGTAAATCTGTTTACATTATACTGTGATATGGTAAAGTTGTTAGAATGTACTAAATTAGGCCGCAGGGAAGTAACAAAAAGTCATGATACAGTAATATAGGATGATTTCTAGTTATCACCCCTTGGCTCTGGAGAGACTAGGGGTGTTACTGATCCCGGGATTCGAGCTAAAACTCTATCTCAAACTTATATATATGTTGCTTAGTTCGCAACTTCTGGTTATTGCTATTAGGAGCTGCATAAGCTGGAGGCAGCTTAGCGCCTTTAACTGTTCTTTCTTTGATTGGCTTCGTACAAAGCTGGAGGCGTGTTCGAAACCCTAGTGGTATACGAGCACGTTAAATTAGTTACCTACCCACCTACAAAGCTGGGCCCATCCTATTGTTGCGGGTGTGGCAGCCGGTTAAGTATTGTATTTCTAAATGCATGTATCTCAAATGCAGAAGCAGCTTCCAAGACTCATCTGAAGTCTTATTTGTTGCTTGTGCTCCTCCTTATCTCAAGACATGAAAGTAGCAGAGATCACTGGCTATTTTCCTTCACCATCTTTTTTTTTCCTGCCGTCCCATACCACGTGTAAAAGTGGGAATTAATAGACTCATAGAAAGTGTGGCTGTTTCCCGCCCAATCATGATGTCCTTTCCAATATAAACTCATCGCTACGTCAATGGCAGAGATGAAGCCTTACAAAGTTCTAAACGTTCTGGGAGTGGCAGTCCTCCGTTTGGCGTTGCAGTAGGGATGAAATCTCCAATAAAGGATCTTCTGTGGAGTGGCTGCCCTCCTATAGACGAGGAACTAGATAGAGATTCATGAAATCAACCACTATTTTTCCGAATACCCATTCAACTCTGTAACCGGTACTGATTAGTTTAGTTCGGAAAACAATTATCTACAGAAGGTTAATTGGTAATGTTTGTAACTGAAGAAGGGTAATATTTTACACTGTTTGTTTACTTCAGTTGCGCAATCCTCAAACAACGAAACCACCGTTCAAGTTTGCAACTATACCAAATGGAACCACAGACCTCAGCATCATGGCGAACCATCCCAAGATGCATCAGTACATGAAGCGGTATAATCCGCCTACCATAGAACTTGGTATACAGCAGCTGAAGAAACAGTAAGTACTCGTAACACTTTTGTGGAAATCGGTTTTCTTTGGTGGATTTGGAATGTGCTTTGGATTTGTAAATGGGTTGTGCGTTAAACCAATGGAATTATGTGGTTAGTTGGATGGATGGATGGATGGATGGATGCGATTTGGGTGAGTTGATGGAGGGATGGATAGGTGGATGGATGGATATCTGCCTTGAGGTAGACAAACGGACAGCTGTATAAATAGATCATGCTATTTCAACAGTATAAGATGACAGCTTAATCAATTCTATCTTATACCCTTCGTTAATACAAAATAATTATTTCCTAATTAAAAGTTCCCAAATTTGCTACCACTGAAATATTGTGGGCGAATGAATGGATGACCTACAATGTTATGACCTAAAACCAAACCTGATGAATATTATTTTATAGTCTTCGTTTTTACGGCATTAATTACTCTTATCGTGACAATTTACAAACCTGTTATCAATGAAAATAACATTGTCGTCTACTCAAAGAGTTTTACGACATATGACGCCGCGTTCTGGCAGGCAACAAAAGTACACTGTGGTTGTTTAACATTGTCGTCTGCTCGGAGACTTTTACGACTTCTGACGCCGCGTCCAGCCAGACGACACAATGCACTGTGGTTGTTTTAATTCAGGGAACTGCAGGCGTTCATTTACGATGCCTCGGTGCTCGAATACTACGTGGGCAGGGACGACGGCTGCAAGCTCGTCATCGTGGGCGACTGGTACGCCAGGAACGGATACGGGATAGGCTTTCCGAAAGCGTCGCCGTGGATGGAGCAGATCAACTCGGTTCTGCTGGAAATGCAAGATGTTGGTATGTCTCAGATTCTGCCATATTTGGTTTCTGTGGTTAATAAACATTAATGTGAAAAAGATGCTGGTATTTCAATTATATATCAACCAATTATATTACATTATTATATTAATAGTATTATTACCATTGGTAGTAGCATACTGGTGATTGCAGCGAAGCATGCGTTACACTTTCCGCAAAACAAAATATGGAGTGTGGCGGTCTCCTATTGACGGACCACTTGACAGTGATCCGTGGGGATACAGCCAAGACCTTGTCAAAACATCATTTTGATTCTGCACTCTGTCTTGTGCAAAGAAACGGGGGTTTTCAATATAGAAACTATTTTGTCATTCAGCTTAGTTAAGAAATTCTCTTTTTTGTCAATCTCGAGAAGACAATTTACAAACCTGTTATCAATGAAAATAACATTATCTCGCCTTCATGTAAAATTCTTTAATCTCATTGGTTGTTTGCCGTTGGACAAATCCCTTATCCCCCCTGTGGGCGGAGCCAAATTCTCTTATACCCGTCTGTAATTTCCAACAGTTTCCAGCCGCCCCAGTTAATGCTAAAGCAATAATTAGATTATAAATAACATTGATACTCAATCAAGTATACATAATTAATTTTATTTTTACTATAAAATACACTATTTCAATACTTTTAAAAGCTGCAATGTTGAACTCGGCCACCTAATTACGGTCGTCGTTTTATTGTATTAATGCGCGATTAGCAACAGTTGTGGGGTTTTGTTGTTTTTTAATTATTTTTATTTTTTTACTACATACATTTCTGATAAAAAAAAAGTTTTTATTTTTTTATTTATTAATATCTGTTTCAGACAATTTCGTATTACAAACATTTGAAGTTAAAAACTCGTTTATCGATGGAACTATTTTTCGTCACTGGCGATACTTCGGATCGGGGTAAAAGAACACACAGAGGGTACATAAAAAGCCATATACCCCTCGTGATGCTTCTACAACTTATATTGTCGTCTGCTCAAAGAGTTTTACGACATATGACGCCGCGTTCTGGCAGGCAACAAAAGTACACTGTGGTTGTTTAACATTGTCGTCTGCTCGGAGGAATAAGGAAATTATTTGTGATATTCATAAGCGTACGAGACAGGCGGGCAGGTTCAGAATTGGAGCAAAACCTCAAATTTGGGCAAAACATATAGAGATATTCTGGCACAATGTGCTTACCTGAGACCTTTTTACCATATATTTCCATCATTCCACCCTCAAAACTAGTTGTAATTCATGTAACAATGCGTATTGATTCGTTTGCAACCATATATTGCTGTTTGGTTGTAACGCTAATAGGAATAATTGTTATTATCCAGATTTTGGCATTTTCGTTTAATTCGGGCAGAAACCAGCCAAAACCTATGTTTATATTACTGTTCCCTGATATTGTTAAAATTATATTTGACCAGTTATTTAGCTAGGTGTGTTTTTATTATTATTTTATGAGTGGTTTATTTAAAACAAATCATTCAGCTCGCTCCTGTATAGATTTGTTTAATATAGGTTTGTTTAACATATGCCTATGGGTCTATCAAGGTGCTCGGTCAAAACTCCCATTTTGCCTCATATTAGGCTAGTATTATACTATTTTACTAACTCCCACTCCCAAACGACTATGAGGAACAATTGGAATTGTAGAGCTCACTGTAACGTACACATTTGCCCAACACTATATTAAGACAGACAGACAGACAGATATTTTATTAAAGTCTCACCCACAATATTACGTAGCCTAAGTACATAAACATTCATAGTAAAATAATAAAGAGGCCACTCCTTATGGAGTTACGAGAGACTAAAACGGAAACACTATTAAAATAAATACATATTATAATAAAATACACAGTAGACATAAAAGTGTTGAAATATATACATATATATATATATGTGACATGAATTAACCATTTAAAAACCATTTACGTCTTTTTAAAATATAATAACAGGTTTTGGCGCATAACAATAATAATAATAATAATAATAATAATAATAATAGATTTTTTATTTCAGATCAGTGATCCATAAAACATATTTAAACATCATATACAAAACTGATTACATAATATACAGGAGCTTGTGCCAGCGATTTACACATACAAGATGAAACATTTTTGTTTTTACTTTTAAGGTACAATAGAGAAACTACAACGATTCTGGTTGGCTGGAGCCTGCAAGAAGAAGAAAAAGAAGGGTCTATCTAGTCACACTTTAGGGATTTTAAATTTTACAAGTGCCTTTATTCTCCTTGGAGGGGGAATGGTGTTAGGGGCCCTGCTCCTGATACTCGAACACATGTACTTTCGTTTTGGGAGAAAGAGTCTCAAGAAATGGGACAAGAAAGGATGCTGTTCTTTAATTAGTCTGGTGAGTATTTATACAATGTGACGTCACCAAAGAATACACCTAGAGGGAATGTGCCATCAGACATATCAGGGGCGGATCCAATGGGGATAATCAGGGGACTTGTCTTCCCTAAAAATATTAAAGTGCCCCTATTGTTTCCTCTTTGGTTTTTCATTGGGTTACCCTTTGCGAGTTGGTCCATGTGCTCTTTTCCCGTTAGTCTCCCCCACACCCTCCCACGCAAAATACTTTCTAGATCCGCCCCTGCATATGCCTTGCTTGCCCAAGTATTCAAACAAGCGAAGTTTGGCCTGGTAACAATAAATGAACAAATAATATAGTAGTATTAATGTTACTGGTCAACATATTCTACATGCTATTAATACATCCGATTTAATTTACATCAAATTCTGGAAGCGAACTTATGGATGGCAACGATAGCAAAATTATGTCGTTGCTGACTAATAGGTGTTCTTAGACCATAGCCTTTATTGAAGAAAACTATTTCTTCACAATGCAATAAGTACTAACAACGACACTATACGAGAAACGTACGTATGTTTCCAGTTTGTTTAGTTTCTTTATGAATTTGTTCTAAGAAAAGTTTAATACGTCTTTCAAAGGAGATCATCACGGATTTTGTTATTTTGAAAATGTTCCTCTTCACCAATTGCTCGCTGTGATAAACCGTTTTACGATTATTTTATAAACAGCATTAAAAATTAAAAGTTTGTTTTGTATAATGACTCCACTAGAACACATTGATTAATATAAATCATCAGATATTGGATGTCAAACATTTGATAAATTCTGATACACAGTCTTCACAGGAAACCTGCACCATTTTTTTTTCCATTAGCAGCAAAGAATCTTTTTCGTTTTTACATTTCCTCGGAAAGGGCAGAATATACCACTACCTTTGACATTACAGTCGTAGTGCACTGATTGGAACATAAAAAACACGAGTTGATCCGCCGAGAGGTTTTCTGTATGACCCAAGCATCTTAAGCGAGCGTTAGACCGATTGAGCTAGAACCCCATCCCACCCAACCCAACCCACCCCACCCCGCCAGCTAACATTAACTGAAAAGTAATTATGAAATTATTGTGTGATATTTGGCTACATAACCCTATTTTAATAATACAAGTGGCCATGGTTGAGTATGCATCAGGATGAATAAAGTACTTATCTCAACGAATGATGTATACATGTTTTGGACCTTCTAGTTTTGATCGAAACATATCTTATTGTTTTTGAAAAACAACGGATTAGGAACAACTTTTACAACTTACTATACCGTCTCCATAACATATACACATCACGATAGTAATATATTTATGCAATTTCAATATCAACAAAAATTAGTATTGCTGTCAGAGAGAAAGACGGCAAAAAGGAAAGAAAGAGAAGAATCAATACACATCACCTGTGTTCTGTAATCAGACAGCAGGTTTTCTACAATCAAAGCACTAACCTTGCATAGCAGTCTGATTACGTAAAGGCTATACAAAACCGACCATACATTATTTACTAATTAAAGGAAACGTGTTGTTTCATTTATATATTTCTGTACACATGTACACAAAAGAAATTAATTATATTGCCCTTTTTTCACTTAGAACACTTTTACTACATAAAATCAATTTTAAATTAATTGGCTGAAATCTCTGCAATTCATTCCAAACAATGCGACTTTGTTTTTTATATGAAATGCATTCATAGAAAAAAAGTTAAATTATTTTCTAAAAGATGTCCACAACAACACGAGGAACCAGTTTTAAGTCCAACTCGATATAATTCTGCTTTTAAATCACTTAAGGCCAACTAAATATGCACGTGCTTTTAAATCACTACATCCGTGTCTTAACTTGTTATGCAATACATTTTCTCTTATATTGCCAAATGAAAAGAATGATGCAACGCAAGTGATATCAGGTTTTATTGTTGTTTTTAAATGAAGATAGGTTTTGACAATTTTGAATTTCAGCTCGTAGGTTATCCAAAAGTTTTGTTGTAGAATGGATAAATGACGATTGAAGTAAGCTAGTTCTAGCAAACGGTAAAGAAATATTATTACAAATTCTCAGCAGGTAAGGGACTCTTTCTTCAACTTTTGTGGGATACAGTGTATCATAAAATCTAGCAGAGGGTAAAGAAATATTACAAACTCTCAGCATGTATCATAAAATCAGGAGCCATATCTGCCATTATTTCAAACATTGTGCACAGCTTTTGGAATTTGCACATTGAATTTAGGCAGACCACACTCTACCTTTGACTATACATGTAACAAAAACATTTCAAAAGTGCCGTTTGTAACGAATTCGTAACATCGACCTGCGCGAAGCAGAAGAAAAACAAAAAGGTGGAAAGAACAAAGTGGGGTTTTTTTTCAATACAAAACAGATGTACTATTGTGTTTCAGAGTATGGGGAAATCTTTAACATTCGAGCAATCTGTGATGGACGCCATTGACTTCGCCAAGAAGTACAAGTGCAAAAACCCGATCTGCGAGACTCAGCTGTGGAAAGTGCGTCACGAGCTAGACTTGGCTCTGATCAAAATCGACGCTTTACAGAAACAATTAGCGTGAGTGAAATTCTACAGTCTATCTACGACTATGTTGTGGTTTTTAAGTGGTATAATCAACGATAAATGTTACACAATTGCATACCTCAGACTATAAGAGGAAGCTATAAATTCTGACTTACGAAGCAAATTGTAAACATGCTGGTTACAGTAGCATTCAGTGGCAGGAAGAAGCCATGATTTAATATTATTGTGGTTTTCAGAAACTTAGAGCCTGATTGTTTGTGTTACTAATTTTGATCTATCTGTCTGTCTATCTATCTGTCTATCTCTCTGTCTATCTGTCTATCTATCTATCATATATTCCGTCTATCTACCTATCCATCTATCATCTGTCTATTTATCTGTTTATTTATTTATTTATCCATCTACCCATCTATCTGTCTACCTATCTATGCCTATTTATCTACCTCTCTATCTGTCTGTATGCCTGCCTGCCTGCCTACCTGCCTGCCTGCCTGTCTGCCTGCCTGTCTGCCTGCCTGCCTGCCTGCCTGCCTGTCTATCTATTTATTTATTTACATATATGTAGTTATTTATTTATTTATTTACATGCATTTTTATATTTAATTGTCTATTTATTTATTTATTTATTTATTTACTTATCTATTTATTTATTTACATGTATTTATTTATGTATGTATTTGTATTCAATAGAGAGTTGACATCACCGGAAGACACAGCTATTTGGAAATATAACCCGGATGCTACGCGGCAGCTCAACGGTGTATCGCGACGGAGAGGCAGGGACATTATCGAGCCTGCGGACTCAAACTCTGTTGTAGCAGACGAGGGTGCGAGTCTGCCTCAAAATGATAATAAAAGAACGGGCGCAGTAGTGCCACCTAGTGATCCAAGTTGGACAACTCCAAAGGGCAATAGAAAGGTTGATGGAAAATATTATTTCGGTGTGGACGACAGTGTTGAAATGGAGAGTGCTTTCTAACAAAAGGATGGCAGTTAACATCTGCTGATTGGCGAAAATGTATTTAAATATTTATTTACACTGTGTGTATTATTAATAGTCTAAGAACTACAATGCCTTTAATCAGAATTTTAGGTAAAGAAGGTTTGACGAGCCTACTTGATGTGAACAGTGATGCTGATGCCACAAAATAGCAGTCTTATTGTCCTCACATAAGACACAATTGCCTTTTGGGCCAAAAATGACAAAATCAGATATCTATTATATGATTAGTCTGGTGTTACCATATTTCATTACACACCAGTGTAAAATATTGTTCATGTCATAACACTCGCTCAATATTTAACTATTGTAATATTGGCGTGACGTGAGCGTGGCGTAGATCACTTAATGGCCCAATTCGTAAAAAGAATAACGTGTAGTAAGTCTCGACATCTGCTTACTTCTGCGTTGCGGTTTGTTTCATTTGGTTTGTAATAAATAAAATACTAAACTAGCTTGCCTGTCATACCGTTTTTATGAAACTCGTGAACAGTGTTTGTATATGACTCGCTTTCGCTCGTCAGATACCAAACCTGTTCACTAATTTCAAAAATATGGTATGACCGGCAGGCTCGTTTTGTACTCTCTTTCTCTCTCTCTCTCTCTCTCTCTCTCTCTATATATATATATATATATATATATATATATATATATATATATAGAAAGAGAGAGAGAGAGAGAGAGAGAGAGAGAGAGAGAGAGTCTCTAAACATTTTGTAGTACTATTTTGTGGTCTAGATCTCATCAAAGAATGACAGTATCATCAATGTGGCCAATAGGGTCAATAAGACTGCCAGTTTTGGAATCAGTACCTCTTTTTGTACATAAAGTAGGCTTGTCAAACATTCCTTACCAAAACTTCTGATTACAGCCATCTACTTCTTGATGTATAAGGGTGATTTAACTTTGCCAACACTGTGTATACTGGTGGAAAGAAATAAGTGAAGACATACATAACAACAGTAAATAATGATTGCAGTCAGAACTCTTTATCTCTAGTACCATGAAGTTAACTATTATTTAAGGCGACACCACACGATACAATAATAGCCACGATAATAGGCGATTGACAGAACAAACATTACTATTTCATTGGTCGCTATGCAGTCGGTTATGGCGCTGACACACGATGCGAATGTCTCGTACGAGAATAGCCGGTGGAAGGAAGAAAATGCTTTATTTAACGACGCACTCAATACATTTTATTTACGGTTATATGGCGTCAGACATATGGTTAAGGACCACACAGATATTGAGAGAGGAAACCCGCTCTCGCCACTTCACGGGCTACTATTTTCGATTAACGGCAAGGGATCTTGTATATGCACTATCCCACACACAGGATAGTATATACCACGGCCTTTGTTACACCACTTGTGGAGCACTGGCTGGAACTAGAAATAGCCCAATGGGCCCATCGACGAGAATCGATCCTAGTAGCCGATTGTGACAAGACAAACATTACATCGGTTGCCATAGAGTCGGTTATTCTCGTGGCTATTATCGCACAAGGCACTCGTGTGGTGTAGTGTCATCTTTACTCTCGTGGCTATTCTCTTATGTGGCACTCGTGTGGTGTAGTGTCGCTGTCACGGGGATTCTATAATTCCCGTAACCGAATAAAACACGATTATCAAAATCTCTCTCCTAACTGTATATCTATTAGATCTCTCTGTAACAGGCTGTTAAACCTAGTATGGCTCGTCTCTAGGTATGATCAGAGATACGATCTTATATAAGTATATATAATATAGCACGTTAGTTCTCTAGAAAACACAACAAAAACACAATACACTTTGGAATCTGTATTAATCTACGCTGACAAATGTACAGCCGTAGTAGTAAATTAATAACAACAATAATAACAACCCAGAACTGATCACTTAATTAGTTAATCTCTGGGTGTCTAGTTACACAATATGCGAATCACTTCACCGTTACACCACACCCGCACGTGTGATAATTGAGAAACGCTTACAGGAGAAGTTAATTAATAAAGGAATTACAACACCATTCCTAACTGGTTAATTTATAATTAACCCTTACTACTCGTTCAGTAACGTGTGATAATTTAGGAACGCTTCTTGGGGAACTTAATTAATAAAGGAATTACAGCTCTATTCCTAACGGGTTAATTTTTAATTAACCCTAACTACTCTTCAGTAATCTTGTAACACAGAATTAATACTTATCACAATAAAGACAATAACCTACAGTGTACCTAGGGTCTTCTAGGATGACTGGCTAAGCTTTATATTACCAAATACTCATATAATGTTAGAACAATAAGTCTACGATTTACTTCGTCAGATGACCGAAGACACTGTCTAAAGAATATTGGTATAATACAGTATTAAAATATTTAAGTCACATCAATCACATCAAGGTTATACACAGAGCAGAAATGATATTTACCAAAGTCCAAACGGACTAACGTTCCTCCGGAGCCTTCCTAATCGTTCTCCTAGATCTCTCTAAATTCTTGCTATTTATTCCAAAATCAGAATTGGCCTGAGGGAACAAAGCGGCACCTCACGTATCATCTCATAGTCTGACTCTCTTAGAGTCGGTATTATTTCTCTCTGATCGTCAGACTACTGACGCCATCGTCGCCAAAATCGCGGTTGTAAAACCCGCACTCGCAGAGGTATTACGTAACTACTCGCCACATGGCCTCCACAGCGGGACTAAGTGCATATTGGAAAGCCAGATCGCGCAAAGTATTACGTAACAAGTTGTCCACCTGGGCTACGGGCAATAAACTGCACACGGCCCTCTAACACAATTAAAATCGCCACAGGCGAAAACAAATTAAGAGCATGTACCGTGACACACCCCCACCTCAAAAAGGATATTTCCTCTACTCTAGGAATAGGGAAATATACTACATTAAAACAAAAAGGTGCTTTAACCGACGCATACGGGCATTTATAACACATGTAATAATAAGGTGACTACCAGTAATCACACTGAGTCTCTGAGTCCCTGGTATACAAAAATAAAATATATATAAACAAAACAGAAATAAAGAATGTCAACACATTATCATAACGTTCAACTTCGGGACAGGGCATCAGCGATTACATTGGATGTGCCCTTGATATGTTCAATGGTAATTGGGTATTCTTGCAGAAGAAGACTCCATCTCAAAACTCTCTGGTTGGAGGCTTTCATTAGGATGGTCCAGTCCGTCTTCGTCTTCTTGGAACAGCACAGCTCCAGCACCCACGTCACTGGCACCCACAGCTAGCTTGAAAGGCACTCGGTAGTCTGGTGCTGCCATCACGGGAGACGAGTAGCGCATCTGCTTGATACGGTTGAATGACTTCTCGCCTTCACCTGACCAATGGAACTTCGTTTCCTTCCTTTTCAGCGTCGCACGTTTTCCAGGTTTTCTCCGATAGGCATGCTGTCGAATCTGTGTAGCGTTGGGTTCTAAGCGCACATCTTGGCTTAAGGTGTCGGTAACCGTTGGAAGGTCCCGACAAATGGAAACATTGTCTTGTATCAATGTAGTCAGCTTTGCTCGCTGGGGGTTCAAGTCTGCTAGAATCTGGCCGTTGGCCAACTTGACCTCTGCAGTCTTGACGTCATTACAGGAAATTGAGTGTCTCTCAATTTGGACCGGTCTCTCTGGAACTATCGGCAGTCTGTCAAAATAACCTTTTAGCAAATTGATGTGACAATACCTACTTTTCCTAACCCTATCAGGAGTGTTTATCATATACCCTGTCTCACTAACTCGTTTGTGCACAACATAGGGCCCGAAATACCTGTTCTGCACAGAACCCCGTTTAATGGGAAGGTACAGCAGCACCTTATCCCCTGGTTTAAATTCCCGACTCTTAGCCTTCCTATCAAACACTGATTTTATTTTGCTCTGAGCATAGCTCTGTTGCGTCCTAGCTAGTTCGGTCGCCGGCAACCTCCGATCTCTAACTCTCTTATTTATTAATACTCCCTTGTCCACAGTTAACAAGGTAGTGCGAGCTGCCAACAAAATTGGATCAGCCCCCTGCTCTAGTACTAACTCTTGTCTAATACAAGGTAAGTCCCCTCTATCAAACACAACTGGTTCAATTCCCTTCTGCGGGAGATCAACATGTTCTACCACATTTACTTTGTCAGTTGACTTATCTACCATTGTACTGACAACCTCATCCACTCCACTTTCATGGCTCACACACGTATCAGACAAATCACAAATATCCTCTAGATCCCGTGATAACCTACTGGTCATATCCCTAGTCATTACACACGCAGGATATTTAATCTCATCAACCTCACACTCTTCGATTGTTAACGTGCTGTCTTTAATTAACAGTTGGTCACATTTCGGCTGACAACACTGACTAGTCAAATCATTTCCCAACAAAACTCCTATGTTTTCAACAGGCAAGTCCTTCACAACACCCATAACGACTGGTCCCGTCACAAATTTCGAACACAAGAAAACCTTATGTACCCTGACAACCATATTTTCTCCAGTAACCGAGGTTAAAACCAAACTACGTCCTATGTCTGAATTTTCAATACCAGCTAAACACTCTTGCGTGATCAAACTCTGACTACACCCGGTATCTCTATAGATTGATATAGCCTTAGGACTCAATTCTTGTTTCACATCACAAACCATACCAGTGGACACATACGGGTTTACTTTCTTTGCCATGGGACTAACCATTAACTCTCTCGCTAACGGAGCTGACCTCACTAAACCGACCACTTGCGCATTATCGCGTTTCCTTTTAAAACAATCCCCGATAAGATGGTTATCCTTTTTACAGTAACTGCAATGTGGACGAAAAGTTCGTGCATTGGCTGATAATGCAGGTCTATCCTTACTTTGCCCACCAGGTGCATTCCTGGCCTGACTAGCTGACCAACTAGATGACTCTCCCCGATAGTTACTTTCCCGAGAAAAACCTGGCTGAAATTTCTTCTTATCACCCTGTTGTAAAGAGCTACCCTGTCCTGCCTGAGCTTTGTGTATTAACACGTAATCATCTGCCACTATACCTGCCTCCTCTATCCTTTTGACATCACGATCCTCTAAATGAATACGTAAGCTAACCGGTAATCCATTTTTAATGTCCTGTAAGATCAACAACTCCCGTAACTCGGTATATGACTCTACCTGATGAGAAACAACCCATTTATCAAACATCCCTGCCTTCTTAGCCACAAACTCACTATAAGACTGACCCTGCGTTTTTCTCAACTCGCTATACCGTAACCGATAATCCTCAGGTCGTAATTCATAAGCCCTCAACACTGCAGCCTTAACTAAGTCGTACTGACTTGCTCGCTCATCACTCATTGAATTATAAGCTATACTAGCCTTCCCCTTAAACTTAGACACGGCTAACAATGTCCACTTAGACTCCGGCCAATTTAGCTGCTTAGCGGCCCGTTCAAAAAGTTGAAAGAACATATCTATTTCCTCGTCATCAAATACCGGCACTGATCTATAAGCCTCCGACATGTTAAACCCATTTCCGGCTTCTCGTCTGACTTCTTCAGTATTCAACTTTAACTCATGTTCCACTTTTAATTTTGCTAACTGGAATTCTCTATCCCTATCTCTCTCTTCTCTCTCTCTCTCTCTATCTCTCTCTCTCTCTTCTCTATCCCTCTCTCTATCTTCTCTATCTCTACCTTCTTTCTCTCTATCTCTATGTCTATCTTCTCTATCTCTCTCTTCTCTTTCTCTCTCTCTCTCTATCCCTATCTCTATCTTCTCTATCTCTATCTTCTTTCTCTCTATCTCTATCTTCTTTCTCTCTATCCCTCTCTTCTCTTTCTCTCTCTCTCTCTCTATCTAGTGCACGTTCTTCTCTTTCGTACTCAAGCTTTTTAAAAGCTAACTGTTGTTCCATACTCAAGTCACTTATCTCTATCTCTGGAACAATCTCACTGTCTTCCATAACAGGCCTATCACCAAAAACTTCCTGGATAATAATTGTCTTTATATCACCTAAGGTTTTAGCTGATGTTAAATCAATTTCTCGCTCACCCGCGATTTCAACTAACTCGGCCTTACGTGCTCGCTTAATCTCCACTACACTGAGCGTAGGCCTATCCAGCAAATTCTTATCCATGTTTAGATATGACGCACTTAATATTAATTTTCTAGTGAACAACGTGCTACTTCTGGTAAATTTGTAAAAATAATTTATAAAGCCCCCATTTACAAACAATACTTTTTTAAATATGCATGTCCCGTTTCAGATCCGGGACGAGCGCCCCAATTTTCTTCTCCTGTCACGGGGATTCTATAATTCCCGTAACCGAATAAAACACGATTATCAAAATCTCTCTCCTAACTGTATATCTATTAGATCTCTCTGTAACAGGCTGTTAAACCTAGTATGGCTCGTCTCTAGGTATGATCAGAGATACGATCTTATATAAGTATATATAATATAGCACGTTAGTTCTCTAGAAAACACAACAAAAACACAATACACTTTGGAATCTGTATTAATCTACGCTGACAAATGTACAGCCGTAGTAGTAAATTAATAACAACAATAATAACAACCCAGAACTGATCACTTAATTAGTTAATCTCTGGGTGTCTAGTTACACAATATGCGAATCACTTCACCGTTACACCACACCCGCACGTGTGATAATTGAGAAACGCTTACAGGAGAAGTTAATTAATAAAGGAATTACAACACCATTCCTAACTGGTTAATTTATAATTAACCCTTACTACTCGTTCAGTAACGTGTGATAATTTAGGAACGCTTCTTGGGGAACTTAATTAATAAAGGAATTACAGCTCTATTCCTAACGGGTTAATTTTTAATTAACCCTAACTACTCTTCAGTAATCTTGTAACACAGAATTAATACTTATCACAATAAAGACAATAACCTACAGTGTACCTAGGGTCTTCTAGGATGACTGGCTAAGCTTTATATTACCAAATACTCATATAATGTTAGAACAATAAGTCTACGATTTACTTCGTCAGATGACCGAAGACACTGTCTAAAGAATATTGGTATAATACAGTATTAAAATATTTCAGTCACATCAATCACATCAAGGTTATACACAGAGCAGAAATGATATTTACCAAAGTCCAAACGGACTAACGTTCCTCCGGAGCCTTCCTAATCGTTCTCCTAGATCTCTCTAAATTCTTGCTATTTATTCCAAAATCAGAATTGGCCTGAGGGAACAAAGCGGCACCTCACGTATCATCTCATAGTCTGACTCTCTTAGAGTCGGTATTATTTCTCTCTGATCGTCAGACTACTGACGCCATCGTCGCCAAAATCGCGGTTGTAAAACCCGCACTCGCAGAGGTATTACGTAACTACTCGCCACATGGCCTCCACAGCGGGACTAAGTGCATATTGGAAAGCCAGATCGCGCAAAGTATTACGTAACAAGTTGTCCACCTGGGCTACGGGCAATAAACTGCACACGGCCCTCTAACACAATTAAAATCGCCACAGGCGAAAACAAATTAAGAGCATGTACCGTGACAGTCGCCTTTACATTCAATCACATAATATGATGTATTTATATTTTACACAGATTTTACCACATTATGTGTGCCTTTGTTCTTTCCCTCAGTGTATGGTAACGGGTAGAGCCAGTTTATCTTAGTAGCACATGTAGCACGCGTTACGGTCCCCGCTCTTCAGTGGGCCCCGCGGTAATGTGTACATTTATTTTCCCCAGATCATTTTTCCTCCGCTCCCCGAGGGGGTTCCAAAATACATATCCTGGGAAGGGGGCTGTTATTTGTGCTACAGGCCTCGCGGATCCTTAAACCGGCTCTGGTATGGGGTGGTTTTACATTTTCAACATGATGATGAGTGTAAAGGTGGAATCAGAATTGGATATGTTACGAGTGAACATCAGGATGCCCCTTGCGAGTGAAACAGAGTTTTTACTTTCACAGTAAGACTCGGATAAAACATTGTATGTATGGGGCGGGGGTTGTCGGTTTTTTAAATTATTTATATTTACGTAATAGTGTATACATGAAGACAAGGCACCTCACAGACCTGAAAACACTTCAGGATGACAGAAAACTCTATAAATTATAATTATTTACTTTACGCACTGAGCATAAGCGTACCAGACGGGGAGGGGGCAGCGGTACCCCCCCCCCCCCCACACACACACACACACTCCCCATTGCTGGAGCAAATCTTCGCATTCTGGCAAAAACAAAAACGTTGTTATCGTTCGACAAAAATTAGCTGTTCTGAACTCTTTTTTCACCATGTATTTCCACCAATTTATTCATAATACTAGTTGTAATCCATGTATTAAAAACAATGTGTAGTGATTTGTTTGGGATAATAGCTGGGGATTGTTGTAGTGATGCAAATATGAATACACGTTGTTACCCAGATTCAGGCAGTTTCGTTTTATACGAGCACAAAAATCAGTCTGCCCTCTGACAAAAAAAATGGAAGCTCGTACGCCTATGGCACAGATAAAGATTGCTTCTGTCCGTTTTATCTGTTCAATTATAAGGGATTATTTTGTTAAAATGCGAATTTTTTTTAAAGGATTTTTTTTTGTTCACTTAGCACTCTGCTGAGAGGAAATTGGTTGTTCTTAGAAAGAGTACTCTCTGTACGTCTGTTTAAATGTTGAAAAAAGTTAAACCACCCTCCAACCTTGTGTAAAACACAATACTGATTAAAGGGGCTATCTGTGTTTGCGATATTGTAAGATATTGTCGACCAATGACATTTTCTAATGACTAGTATTACATATTAAATATATTATTTTGTTTACAATATCAGTGTCTGTATATTCAGTGTGTTTCTTGTCGTCCTAATATTTGTACGTAGCTCAATCTGCATTTGGTATCCCTATAATTTCGTACGTACATACATAGATACATACATACATAGATACATATATATATATATATATATATATATATATATATATATATATATATATATTATATATATATATATATATATGAGGAAATAAAATGAAATTTAACCTAGTGCAAACTCTAGGACGATCACAAACACGTTTAATTTATAGCCATTAATATTTAAATTTAGAAGAATATATATTTAACAGTGGCGGATCCAGAAAATCCATTTAGGGGGCCCAATGGCTTGAGGCGGAATGCTAAAGGAACTTTGGGGGAGGTTTGGAGCGGGATTGTACAAAAATGAAATTTAATATATAATAAAATCATAACTGTCGCAAAAAGACCCCCCCCCCCCCAACCCCCACCCCACCCCAACCCCTAGATCTGCCTCTGTTTAACATGTAATTACAATCGTTAAAAAGTCTCTGCTGGTCGACATCATCTTAATAATAGCCATAAACTCGAGATAGTGCCCTTAAATATATCGTATGTATTGGTTTACTTTCTTTTTGTTTTCTTCTGTTTCATAAAACTATTTGCACATATTCTCTTCTCTTTTTTTTTTCAAATGTCAGTTTATTTCTTTGTTAAATGAGAAACATTTAAAGATATTGTACTTCCATCCACTCAACTATTCAAACATATATGTATTTGCGCTCTCATCTTTATTTCGAGTGATTAAACACTATGGTTTGTTATATGGAAAGAAAAGGAATGTGTTGTTTAATTTGAATACTTGTATAACATAGTCGCTTCTGCCACGCTAGCTAATCTTTCTAATTAGAGATCAAGGCACTACTATCAACGTAAATGTCTACTATCGCCTCCGTAACTTTGTTCTACGATCGCCATCCCGTTCCACGACGCAGCGTAGCTTACCATCGTCGTAAATTACTGTGAAAATTTACAATAGGTACGAGGCAGTTGTAAGCCACCAACGTAGCTGTCAAATGGCAGTTAGATGATGATTTTGTCGTTTTCTAAGAAGGATACTAACTTTTTGTATAAAAATGGATCTAATATATACCAAATACCTTTTATAAAACTCTGCGTTCGATGAAAAACATTCTAGGCCATACGACCTTTGCATGAAAATACGGGAGATAACTCTCATGTCTTATGCATTCGGCAATTATCGCTTTCAAATAAACTGACAAAGTTACATCATAGATGTTGGATACCACTGAATACATCATAGATGTTCCGAAAAGTCGTTAACCAATTCATTATTTAACTAATTCGTACTTCTTCGTAAAGAATATTTTAATCATTAAAGGGGCATTTACGATTACCGTGTGGTTGCTTTGTGGAACGGCTGTAAATGCCAGTTGTAACATTCACCGTAAGTCACTACAATTAACCGTAGCTACAATTCTTTCGTGGAACGGGGCTCTGGTTTTTATCAAATGTAAAATGGATACAGATGGCCGCAGACCGACTAACACGCTGCACGACAAATTTACGGAGTTAACAGGTATCTACTTCTCCGATCTGAGGTACACCGTCTTCGGCTGTTTCACCATAAACGTTTTCTATTGGTCTGTTTCGGTTAGCAATGTTACAGATTTTATGGCAACCCAGCATTAATGCCTAAATAAATATTAGAGATATACTAAAGCTTGCATCTTTAAGAATTCCATTGTTGCCATATTTAGCAGCAACAACAGCAGGATTGTGTAAAGGGGCGTAGCATTGTCTAGACAGGGTAAGAGTTGAATATGAACCTAGCGGACACTTTTGTCTATAAACTTCTTGGACATCTACATAAAATTTAATAGCTCAATAGTGCACTGTAAAAATAATAGTTTAGCTTCACCGGGGTTGTTCGTCCAAATCCCCCCCCCCCCCCCCCCCCCCGCGCACACACACACCAGCCTACGCTCCTGGTGTACGTCAGCATTTACACCATCGTAGAATCTCATCATTAGCATCATCATCATTGTCATCATCATTGCCATCATCACTGCCATCATTATTAATATCATAATCATTGTATTCATCAATATACATTTGTACAAACGAAACGTGTCATTCGTTGGTTACATACGTATATGAGAGGGAAGTCAGAGGCTGCCATCCCCTCCCCCGTACACTCACCCCCGTTATTACAAGTCAGGGAGTTGGGTATTTCTCAGGCCAAAATCTGGATTTTTGAAGGCAGATCCTTGTGATACGTGATATTACTTTGTGTTTTCTTTCTCTTTTATCCTTCCTTTTTTTTAATATGGATTAAACAGGCGTGTGCGGGAATTTTAGCAGAGTGGTTGTCTTGACTCTGGCGATCGAAAATTATAAGGGGTAGTCGAGATATGCTTACTTGGAAAATGCATTGAAAAAAAAGAAGAAACTTTGCTTGAGCAGAGAGGGGTTTCGATCCCAGAAACCCACCTCTGCAAACGCGCCTGTTAACTGAGCACTTGCTAATTTGTAGATTATTGATTTCTGCAACTTGTCTTATGTTATGCTACATAGTTTGTGAACATCAGGGCGGTTAAACAAATTTCAGGGCAAATTGTTCCATTTTGTGTGTGTTTCTTTGTCCATTTTGGGTTAATCCCAATTCTGTACTCTAGTGAAGTAGAAATGTAGAAAACAGCGACATTATTTCAAACATTAAACAAATGGGGAAATCTATACTATACGAACTTCAGGAAGAATAAGCATGAATATTAAATAAAATAAGAATACAATTTTGGATATCTATTTGTAAATTTGTTTATTTTTCATGTGACATTTTTGCTTATTTTTTTTCAGGTTTTGATATACAATATTTGTAAGGTATATGCTCTACATAATATATATTATATGGCAATGTATCGTACTTTTGGCAATTTGTTGCTCAGATGGTATGTTCTATGTGTTGCATGCTTTAGTCAAAACCAACGTGAAGATAGCTTGTGTGGCAACAGGTACGTTCTTCCCTGGTATCAAGTCATTGTCTTATGATTAACATTCTCATACAGATGATCTTTCATAATTCGATGATAAAATATTAATAATGCATGTATGTGTTTTTAGTAAAGATCATACATTTAACCTTTGCTCTCTGATAATCGACAAATAGCTTGCTAGTAGTCTCACATTGCAGTAACAACAACATATATTTTAATATAATGCTTACTTATTACTTGGCATATTTTAATGTTTGTACTAACGTTTCTAATTATTAGGTATAGTATAATCATTTGCTATTTTCCTATTTTGTTTTCAATTCGACCTCTCTTCGTTCTTCAGTTCTAACAAAATATCGGTCAAGTTTCTTCGATATTGCTGAATGCTTTAATCTTATAGATCGGCGACACTTTGCTCAATAGTGTGTTTGAATTTAGTGGAATGTTTATGTTGTTGTTCCTGTTGATTAGATCTGAATAGTCACTTCATATAACATTATATTACACACCAGTGTAAGATATTACTTATGTCATAACAATCACCCAATATCTAACTAGTGTAATATTGGCGTGACGTGAGTGCGACGTAGATCACTTGCTGACCCAATTCGCAGAAAATAACTTGTAGTAGGTCCCGACATCTGCTAACTTCTGCGTTGCGAATTGTTTACATTTGGTTTGTAATAAATAAAATACTAAACGAGCTTGCCTGTCATACCATTTTTATGAAACTCGTGAACAGTGTTTGTATCTTTAAGGACGATTGGGCTCAGAAGTGAAATTTGAAAGTTGACGTTTTTTATCAGTAAATCGGAAATTTAAACAATACAAATGACTAAAAACAAAACAATGACAACTGTATGATCAACAGAATGAACAAGATTGACAGAAATAATGTTCCATAGTGATTAATGAACCTTCCTGGAAATTGTCAAAATCGATAATGACACCCCACGCACGTGTACGGGGCAACTGCGTGATGCATGTGCAAACTATGGAATGTGTTTAGGTGTGTTGGTAAACAGACCTGAAAGTTCTTTACTAGGACATCTGTGGTCAAACGTATGTTCGGTCTAATAGTTGATATTAACATTAATATTTCAGGTTCCCCTACTTCTTTTGAAGAGTATATAATGCTTACGGTTTGGATTTTAGTTGTAGGAAAGAATTTTTTTTATCAGACAGCCATTAATAATAATAATATGAATAGAAAAGTTTGTTTTGTTTAACGACACCACTAGAGCACATTGATTAATTAATCATCTGTTATCGGATGAACATTTAATAATTTTTACTCGTAGTCTTCAGAGGAAACCCGCTGCAAGTTTCCATTAGCTGCAAGGATATTTCATATATACTTTCTCATAGGCAAGACCGCACATACTTTGGCCTTTGATATACCAGTCGTGGGGCATTGGTAGTAACAAGAGATCCCAGTCCGAAAATGGGTCCACAGAAGAGGTTCTATTCTGCGACCAAATCAACTCGGTAAAATATACAGATGAAAGTGTTTTAACTTAAATTAATTTTTAAACAGTAAGGACAGTCAAGAAATGTATTTCGTTTAATCAAATTTGAACTTTGATAGAGTTTGCAAAATGTATGTTCAGTTCTTCGCTGTTGTTATGGAATTAAACTTATTTGTAAGTTATAAACGATGCCTTAAACCTTGTCTTGTGTATTATGTGGTAATGAATTTAGTTGTTACTTGTGTGTTCAGATGGTTATATATTTGTTTCTTATTTCTGTCATCGCGGAATTAATCTAAATGCTATATTAATGGTGTATACTCTTATTATCATTTATATTCTTATGTTTATTTCATTATGAGTTTGATAATAAATACATAAATGTCCATGCATGTATCTATATATATATATATATATATATATATATATATATATATATATATATATATATATATATACAGTGAAACTCCTTTAAACCGGACACCCTCTGGACCAAGTTAAAGTCCGGTTGTAAGAGGTATCCGGTTTAGAGAGGTTCTCTTCTGTACAGATATTTAATAAGGGGCTGCGAAAAATGCCCGGTATTGAGGGGATTCCGGTTAACAGAGGGTCCGGTTTTCAGAGGTTTCACTGTATATATGTTTGTGTGTGTGTGTGTATGTGTGTGTGAGTACGTACGTGCGTGTGTACGTACGTACGTGTGTGTTATTCGGTGTGTACATGTGTGTGTATGTGTGTGTGTGTGTGTACGTGTGTGTGTACGTGTGTATTTAAGGATATATGTATGTATGCATAGTCTAATCATGCTTACCTTCAAACTTCTGTTGTTATTACTTTTATCTGAACCACTATATTATATCAATATATCAACTTAATACATACATATTAGCGTTACTAATTTATAACTATGTACTTATTATATCAGTTGTTTTGGTTTTTAATTTCAACATCAGATTTGCTACGTATTCCCGTTTTCGTCGGTGATTCGCTTTATTTGTTTTACTCTGAATTTTAATTCCCCGGTTACTATTATTCGTATAATTTGGGGCTAGGATGGCGACATTCGCTGTTATATCTAATCAAGGTTTAAGCACGCTTCCCTGGCCACACAGCTATCTAGGCCGTCTGCACGGGACAGTGAGATAAGTAGGTGTAGTGGCTTACATCTCCCGCCATTGAATTAATAAACCTCAACCAAATATTTGACATCCAGTAGCTTATAATTAATAAATATATGTGCTTTAGTGGTGTCGTTAAACAAAATCAGTTGTTTTGTTTTTTTGTAAAGCCCAAACTCAAGCGTTTAATAAGCAACGTATCTAGACTTTTAATTATATGTGGACCCTGCTGTTAAAGGGGAGCTGTCACTCTCGTTCTCCATCACTCTCCTGAAATTAGTTCAAGGAGGGTGATTTTTAGCTCCCCTTAGAATGTGACTTTTATATGGTATCAATATGGTGATACCTTAAATGGCTCCCCATAATCTAAGTCATAGGAGCAAGTAATCACTCCCCTCAAGTTGTTTTCAAGTCGAGGTCTGTATAAAATTATGTCATTAATTTTGTATGACAGAAAAGTACTTTAAGTTTTTAGTCTAGACTTTAAAGTAATATAAGAAAGGGGCCATGCCCAGTGCTTATAAAACGTTTAGAGTCTAGACTCGAGACTCTAATAGAGTCTGAAGACGTGAACGTCATGGCAACGTCATACAAATTGTATGCGTGTGACGTCATTAGAGATTGAGTCTGGACTCTAAAAGTTTTATAAGCACGGGACCAGATCCTACTTCTACTCTGTCTTGAATATCTCTGTTAAACCAACATTAATTTTATTCCGTATCCCCCACACCAATTAAACCTCATCTGGAATAAACCAGACGGCAGCTATACAAGCCGTATCCCATTCGGAACGACTTGTCACGACGCAATATCATCTAGGTTCGTGCTATTATTTAAATTCCAGACTCGAGCCTGTAGTAAAGTCACCAGACTTCGGTGGATGGATAAGTAATGATATCCTCTGGACAGTAGATATTTCATGTGCCAAATGTTCGCTGAAGTCCAATGTGTAATGGGCGATGCTTCAACGTAAGAACTAGCCATGCCAGTAAACGACAATACAGTAATAATATTGTTTAATCACCAGACTTCAGTTGCATGTTATTTGTATCAGTGACGCTTTATTATAGCCTTAAAACTGGAGTATGTAAAGACTTATAAGCATGGGCATTGGACACTCTTGGTAAACTAAGTTCCAAAATATATATAGCTCCTCTTTTCCAATTCGGCGGACCGATCAAAAATGCGCCAAATTTTCTTCATTCAAATTGCACACATTTTCCTCTTTGGCATTAATCCTACGGGACATTCCAAATTCCATAGCACTAAAACCAATCCCCCGCCTGTTACCGACCTCTGTCGGGCTGCTGGTGCTCCCTTGCACCTGCCAGAGCTGGCGGTCCCCTCTCCCCCTCCCCCCCCCCCCCCCCCCCCCCCAACCCTTTCCTGTTCTGGACGTAGGTGCCCATGACAGCTTGCTCTGAATGTGCATTTTAAACCCTATGACATGACATGACATTGACAAATGGGGTTTACTCCCTTAGACCTAATATGGGTCGCTTTCTACAATGTGTGCGGGTTTCGACGTGGCACGGGTGCGTTACGTACGCATTTACAAAAACATTTATTTTGTATTGCCGCACATATTGAAACGCTGCTATTAATAACCACAGAATCGATTTTGTTTTTGCTACGTCCGTGTTCCACTTGCGCCCGCACCACACCAAAAACCGCGCACATGGGAAAACGGCTCTTATGGAGATATTCAAGTCGGAGCTGACAGAAGGATCGGACTTCAATCAAGTCGGTTTAACACAAGGTGCATGCCTATCACGATGTTTTTAATGTGCTGTATAGCCATGATAGCAATATTACCTTTTAATGTTATATTTACTGAATTTTTCTTGTTGGAGTGAATAAAGATTTGTGGGGAGGGGTCCGGTTTTGTATGTCGAGTAAATGTCCTGTGTGAACGATGATGTATTCAAGTGCATGTGCTGTATAATATATAAACAAATAAACATCTACTCATATTGTTTTTATCTTTTGTCTTGTTCACTCCTTCACTCATTGGGCGGGACGTAGCGCAAATGGTAAAGCTGTCGCCTGATGCGCTGTCGGTTTGGGATCAGTCCCCGTCAGTGGGCCTATTGAGCTATTTCTCGTTGTATAGTGTATCAAAGGCCGTGATATGCTGTCCTGCCTGTGGGATGGTTCGTATACATGATTCTTTGCTACTAATGGAAAAATGTAGCAGGGTTTCCTCTAACACGACATGCCAAAAATGACCAAATATTTTATATCCAATAGCCGAAAATTGATAAATCAGTCTGCTCTGTACTGTCTGTTCAGAAAAAAAATAATGGTTTTGATTAGCTGTTGGAAAGAAAGAAATGTTTTATTTAACGACGCACTCAACACATTTTATTTACGGTTATATGGCGTCAGACATATGGTTAAGGACCACACGGATTTTGAGAGGAAACCTGCTGTCGCCACTACATGGGCTACTCTTTCCGATTAGCAGCAAGGGATCTTTTATTTGCGCTTCCCACAGGCAGGATAGCACAAACCACTGCCTTTGTTGAACCAGTTATGGATCACTGGTCGGTGCAAATGGTTTACACCTACCCATTGAGCCTTGCGGAGCACTCACTCAGGGTTTGGAGTCAGGATCTGGATTAAAAATCCCATGCCTCGACTGGGATTCGAACCCAGTACCTACCAGCCTGTAGACCGATGGCCTAATCACGACGCCACCGAGGCCGGTAAATTTAGTTGTTGGTAGCTAGCGATGGTCTAGTGAACTTAATAATTCTTGTACCTCGCCAAATGAGTGGGAGCCGGTACCGGGATGTGATCCCAGCATATGTGCACGGGGCCCCATTGTAGCAGGAGGCAGACTGGCTTTTGTCCGAATTAAATGAAAATGCCCAAATCTGGATAACAGCATTTATTCATATTAGCAAATAATTACTACCAAACAGCTATATAGAACCACTACGCATTTTGACATGGATTACAACTAATGTTGAGGGCAGAATTATTGAAATGCACCATAAAAAGGTCTCAGGTAAGTATATTTTGCTCGAATATCTGTATCATTTTTGCCAGAATTTGAGGTTTTACCCCTGTCCCCCTGTTTCGTACGCTTATGGAAGGAATGGATATTTTATTTAACGACGCACTCATTTTATTTACGGTTATATGGTTAAGGACTACACAGATAATGACGGAGGAAACCCGCTGTTGCCACTTCATGGGCTACTCTTTTCGATTAGCAGCAAGGGATCTTTTATATGCACCATCCCACAGACAGGGTAGTACATACCACGGCCTTTTATATACCAATCGTGGTGCACTGGCTGAAACGAAAAATAGCCCAATGGGCTCACCGACGGGGATCGATACCAAACCGACCGCGCATCAACCAAACTTACTAAATGTGTCCTTTGTGAGCAGGTGACCGTTGTGTACGAAAGGTAGGTACATGTTCATTACAGCTAGGCGGTTGTTTTATTAGTTGATATCTTGTTTGTCGTGGGATTACACAGATTTGTATACACACCTTACGCGCTCATTTACGAAACTTAATAAAATTTAACAGCAGTTTGTAAAACGGTAGAGTTCAGATTTGTCTTCATAATAAAATGTTGTTTAATAATCAAGGTATTAAACATTAATTTTACTATATACATCAGTGTGTTGTAGAGCGTAGTTTCCCAATCGCGCTATGAAAATGCGATATATAAGCTAAGTAAGGGGGGAGAATTGGTTTCACCCTATTAAGTGTGACCAAACGCCTTGCCTCCCTTGATGTAAAAAAAAAAAATACTTATTTTTATTTAAAACAAGTATAGTTGTTTTGTTGTTGTTGTTTTCATATATATATATAGTCACAAACAAGAAATCACATACCTCTGCCCACGATATTTAAGTATTAGCATTAGTTCGGACAGAAAATATTGCTAAATGGCGTATAGCACCAAATCAAATCCCATAGACGAAAATGGTACAAAAGAAACAGGACCATCGACTCCATGTGTTTCAGGATCAAATATCTTTAACATTGTAGCTTTTAAGCTGCAATCTCGCCTCATTATAACATCATTTAGTAATACAAAATACAAACACACCTACACTTTTAGTAAACTTATGTTTTATTCTTTTCAACGGTAAAAACTTATATAAAACTTTCGCCATATTTGTGATATTTTGTAAAAGAATATGAACGACAAAACCGTTATCCACGATCAAGACCGTATCTCTGTACAATGTAAAGACGAATGGGAATTTGGCAAAATAGTGGTTGATTCCGTGAATCTTCTTTACTTTTCTGAATATTAGATGGTAATACATTTTTATCTGACCTAGAGAATATAGCCATAGAATATAGAAGAATGGCGTGCGACAGTATAAATTTTAAAATGGAGGTTCTGTTCTGAAAAGGGTTGCAGGTTAAACGCCGATAATCCATTACGTGAGTTTTACGTTTTTATAGTCGTTGAAGAGGCTATTTAGTGAATCGTAGAGAAGTGAATGAATGAATGAATGAATGAATGAATGAATGTTTAACGACACTCCAGCACGAAAACTACATCGTAGTTAACGTAGAGAAATGAGTCATTAAATATAAATAGTACTCTATTGACTTTATCATTAATTTTAGTATCTAAACACTAGAAAGTTTTACAATAATAACCATGAAAAGACCTAAAGAATTTACTTGCCAATTAACACAATATTATGTTATCTACGTTGCTGTTATTCGGGGATGGGTGAATACAATACGTATTACACGTGTGTACACACGTGCGAATGTAAATAGTGCACAGTTTATAACGCCGTTTATACAATAGCACTAGAATCGTATAGAAAGGATAAGCATAAAATTTATAACATTATACATTAAATATGATCGAACTTAATAATAAAGCTATTGTTATTTTCCAAAGAACTTCACGATTCACAGTCATGCCTGTTGGTAAGTGGTTCTTGCTTTCTGTTCAATAAATCAATATTAAAAGACGAGACATCACCCAAGAAAAACAGTTGGCTATTTATTTTCAATTTGACCGTCATGAAATTACGATTATTGAAACTAGTATCGCATTATATTGATAGGACCGGCCTCGGTGGCGTCGTGGCAGGCCATCGGTCTACAGGCTGGTAGGTACTGGGTTCGGATCCCAGTCGAGGCATGGGATTTTTAATCCAGATACCGACTCCAAACCCTGAGTGAGTGCTCCGCAAGGCTCAATGGGTAGGTGTAAACCACTTGCACCGACCAGTGATCCATAACTGGTTCAACAAAGGCCATGGTTTGTGCTATCCTGCCTGTGGGAAGCGCAAATAAAAGATCCCTTGCTGCCTGTCGTAAAAAGAGTAGCCTATGTGTCGACAGCGGGTTTCCTCTAAAAACAGTGTCAGAATGACCATATGTTTGACGTCCAATAGCCGATGATAAGATAAAAAAATCAATGTGCTCTAGCGGCGTCGTTAAATAAAACAAACTTTACTTTATATTGATAGTGACAGTTTTTTCCCCATTGTCACAGTTCCGTAAAAAGAACAAATGATTAAAGAACTATGCGCTGTATTCGGAAGTATTGGCTGGAAGGAAAGTGATGACGAACAAAGACACATGGGCTCTGTTTTACATGCTGGCTTAGCCTTAAGACCACCGTAAGTGCATGAGGTAGCTGTGCACTATAGGCAACACACCACCATTTGTAGTGTCGTTATTTCATTTCATGTCAACTTAGTTTCGTGCTTATATCCAATTAAGGTTCAAGCACGCTATCCTAGGCACACACTTCAGCTGTCTGGGCTGTCTGTCCAGGACAGTGAGTTACTTGTTAGTGGTTAGTGAGAGAGCAGAGAGTGTAGTAGCCTTACTCCTACCCATTGAGCC